>NW_027325717.1:0-108606 GCF_048418805.1 Vulpes vulpes | reverse complement strand
TTACACGGAGCTGAGTTGTAGATAGTTTCTATGAAGGTTTGCAAGGGGCCAATTCCTCTTCTGGGAGACCAGACTGCAGGGAATCAATCTTTGACAAGTCCAACCTCTGCCTTGCCTCTTCTACAGAATTATTTTTAAAAACTGTTGATCACTCATGATTTAATTCTTCCAAAAGTGCAGAGTCCTTTTCCTAGGCTTTCTTCCAGGAATTGTGTTTACAAAAAAAGCCCTGTATCCCAATCTAAAAGATGGAGCTCTACTATGTACCAAAGATGTTCACTAGTTTCAGTCTGGTTTTGGAGTTCTAGTGTCTTCATCCTTGACCTCATGGTGATATGTAAGACTTAATCCAGAAGTTCAGTTGTTCTCTGTACTGCTCAGCCCTGGCTGAGCCTAACTTCCTAGGACCTCAAGGTTATGGCAACATGGCCAGTTGCTTTCCTGAAACAACCCTGAGGAAAAAGCAGCTTAGCAAATGCACGGCCCTCCTCCCTCGTTGAAAGCTGTTATAAAGTTGCTGTGCTAGAGTGGGATCTTGATTAATCCTAAGAATGGTTGGAGGACACATCACGTCACCATTTGAAGGTGACCATTGAATGAAAAACACTTCAACATGGTCAGGATTGAGAGAAAAAGGTTTCTAGGGCTCAGGATACCTCTTGAGCAGGAAACTCCTCAGCTAGGACTAAAGCCTGCCTCTCTAAGCAGGAAGGTTACCTGGTATTTCACGGACTTTTATATTTGGTTAGGCATGGAGGGCACAGACTCTCAGGATTCTCCAATGCCAGGAGCCTACAAGAATTGAGTGTCTACAGGCATCACACTGGGCAGTAGGGCATAGGAATTTGCTCAGCTTTATAACTAAGGAAGACTCTCAACGGGTGTTGAATGTCCTCTGTCACTAGGCCATGCTATCTAAGGTCAGGGAAAGCTGGAAGAGCCTATGATAAGAGAAACCTAAATTTAGAGGTTTGGGTTCTTCAGGGACCTGGTGATCTAGTGATCAAAAGGTTTATGTTGTGACTAAAAGATAGGTGTGAGGGGATAAACTACAGCCTGAACCTCCATCCTAATCCACAGCTTCCGTCTCTGAAACAACAAGGGTTAGGTGAGTGGCAGTAATGCAGTAAGCTGGATCTTCTGGGGAGGGTGGGCTCACTGGAGTAGATGTTCATAAGTCAATCATGTTATTCTAAAAGCCTTTTAGAGAGTAGGGGAGAGGGAGGAGGGGTCTTAAGCAGATTCCCAATGGAATGTGGAGCCTGACATGGGGCTCCATCTCCTGACTGAGATCATAACCCCAGCCATAATCAAGAGTCAGATGGTTAACCAACGTGAGCCACTCAGACACCCTTAAATCAGAATTTTTTTAAACCACTCATGGGACAATGTAAAGGTCCTAGAGCACAAACTCCACTTACTATACCTCTCCTGACTTCTATATTGGTTTGCTGAGGTTCCCATGACAAAAGAACAGCCTGAGTGGCTTATAAAACAGAAGTCTCTGTATGGTCTAGAAGTCCCAACTTCAGTTCTGACCAATCTGGCTTCTGGTAAGACTCCAATCTGGCTGGCTTGTAGATGGCCACTGTATCCTTCTGCCTTCAGAGAGTAACCCCTCTGGTGTCTTATAGGGGCACTAGTCCCATTTAATCAGGGCTCTACCAGTATGACCTCCTAGAACTCTACTACTTAGAGGTCCCATGTCCAAATACCACCACACTAAAAATCAGGGTCTCCACTCTCAAGTTTTGCGGATACAAACTTCCAGTCCAGAGCACTTGCTATTACAATTGTGAATTTGAACTGAGGATTTAGATCATTGACAACTTTGCATATCTCCTTAAATCAGTACCAATCCTAGTGCAGAACAGCAAGTGCAAATCTTCAGAACATTAAGATCACATCTGTAGGGAACTATATACCCTATATGCTGCACTATATATGATACATACAACATACCATTAGGAGTCCCTGGAAATAAGACCGGAAACTCTGGATGACAGCGAATTGGTACAAAGAGCCTTGGGTGTGTCTGACCTGGGAATCACTGAGCCAGTAAAAGATATTTGGTGGTCAACAAACATGTTCTGACTTATCTTTAAAAAGCTATATTCTTACCCTCACTCCCCAGAGCATTCTTCCACTATCAAGCCACTCCAACATTTCCTTGCTTCCTATTCTGGTCTAAGTCCCCATGTTATGCCTGGATTCTAGTGATTGTTTTGTCTCCTTGCCTCATCCTGTCCACAGTAGAACTCTTCTCCCACAGACCCGCAGTGACTTTTGAAGATAAATCCCAACCCTACACCACAGTTGTATCCCCATTGGAGTAATTCTAACCTAAGACCATAAGGTCCTTTTTGTAATCCTCACCCCAATACCCACTACATCTTTGAGAGAGGGGAGATGTTAATAAGCTTCAACCATACCAGTTTTCTTCCTTTTCTAAGGTGTTTTGGCATCCTTTGTTCCTGTCTGGAATCTTCTCTTCCTATACCCATACTGCTAATTCTGCAGTCCAGTCTTTGCTCACCTATTAGGAGGTCTACACTAGAGATTAAACATAAAGCTTACCCTGCCCCATCATGCTGACTGAAAATACCTAAAGGAATTCCAGTGGAGAGATCCATAAGTCCCATGAAAGGAATTTTTCAATCTTTCCCTTTTTGTATACAACTTTCTGCCAAGAACAGTCCTTGCACACAGAAGTCATGCCCTTGCAGTGGGAGTGGTGACCAGGGACCAACTAAGAATCAAGATGGGAGGAGAGAGGCAGACTTGGAAACAAATCAAATTGGACAGGAGGGTGATTATTTTTAGAATCTGATGGACCCTTGAACACCCTGAAGTTTAATAGTATTGTCTTTGTTCTCTGAGGTACAGATCTATCACCAGGTAGAAGGCTTATCAAATGAAAGTCTAGACCTCTTTTCAGATGGAGTGTAGGATGTGCTTCCAGCAGAGGCATTAAGACTTTGCAAGAAAGATTCATGTAGTCTCCACCTTCTGGCTGATTGAAAACTCAAGGTTCCCAGAAAGGAGGTGAGATTCATGTGTTCCAGAGCCCAGAAAAATGGAAAGCCCAGGTCTCCTCTTATGCCTATTTTTCTGGGATATCCATAGAAGACCCCCAATACCTAAAACGAATGAACTGAACTGATTTCCCTTGAGGTCTTGAGGTATTTAGGAAGTCCTGGCAGATTATCAGAACTTGGAAGCCAGTCTATAACTTTTGTGAACTAAGACCCACTGGGATTTAGAACTCCCATAAATCCATTGAGAAACAAATGGAGACTCGAATTTGTGAAAGTAGAAGTAACTACCAGTGTGGTTGTGGGAACAGTACTTCATTTTCTCATCTCCTAGGTGGTCTGACAGCTTTCTGGAAGATGCTGTGGAGATACTCTCGGCTTCCAAGCCTAGTGTAGCACTTTGTCTTAACCTTTTTATCAAGGCTCTTGGTAAGAGAAATATCTAAGACAAGTGCAAAAGGCATGGAGTTGGAATGGCTACCAAATCAATGCAAAAGAAATGTGGAAAGACAAGAAAAATACTTGGGACAAGTACAAAAGATCCAGGGAAACCCAGCTTACAAAACCTGGGTTTTCATCCAGGCTCAAAATAAGAAACCAAACAAAAATGGCAGCAAGACAGAAGTCTGGGATGACTTGCAGCACAAATGGGATGGAACAGATTTTATCTACTCAAGGAAGCCTCCTAGAGGAGGATGTGCTCTGTCTGGACAATAGGGAGGGCCTGCCTGTATATCCTCCCTCCCCATGTGTATCCTCAGCCTGTGAATACAGCTTCTCAGGGTCCTCATGTTGCAGGTGGGAGGCCACAGGAGCCCAAATGCCCTCATGCTTGACTCCCCTCCAGAAACAGGAGGGCTGGCCTGTATTATTAAATTGTAGAAGTGAGGCGGGTCGGGGGATGGGGTGATTCGGTGATGGGCACCGGGGGGGCACTTGATACGATGAGCACTGGGTGTTATGCTAGGTGTTGGCAAATCGAACTTCAATAAAAACATACTTAAAAATGTAGAAGCAAGCTCAACTCCAGTCTCACTCCCCATCTCTAACTTATTCAATTGTTCCCTATTGTCGATATCCCAGTGTCTAAGTTCCCTACTGGGAAATCCTCAGGTATCTCCATTCCTACCCCACTTCTCATTATTCCATCCTCTATTTGCCAGCAAAAATGGGTTGCTTTCACTGTTCAGCTTTTCCTCAGTGACCTTGAGGTTTCCAGTCTCTAGGCATTCCATCCTGGGTGATGCCCACTCAAATGGAGTGCCCTTCTCCCATGATACTTCAGTAATCAAGCTTTAACTGCTGATTCCCAGATGCCACTAAGTCAGAGCCACTAGGGACGAATCCTGTAAAACTATATAAATTGATAGGTTTCAAGTCTCCCCAGGTGACTAATAATCAGACCAGTCATCATTTTCTGTAATCATACTACCTGAGGTTTAGGTCAAACCTGGCCCATGGTGAGCATTGGATAAGTTGTGGTTATGGTAACATTATCCCACTGGGAATGAGGTATCCCTTTGTAGAAGAGGCAGGAAAGTAAAAACGGATCAAGTGACACACCTAAGGCTACACCTCAGTTAAGGCTGCAACTTGAATCTAGAGCTGCCTAACTGCAAGATCTGTTCCTCCTAAAACCTCACTGCTGATCCAGAGGGAGATAGCCCGCTCTCCTCAGAAGGCTCACAGCATCGCCCCGTTCTGCTTTGTCTGATGGGTTTGTGTACCTGTTCTTGTATCCCTCCCCTGGCTCCTGACAAGTGACAACTTCCCTTGCCCCACCTCTGTCCTGTCCCCCCAACCCCCAAGCATTTTGTCCACAGCTAGATACATCAGATATTCAATAAATGTTGAATCAAATCACTTAATCATATGGTTCTACTTTCGAGATTCTTCTGGAAAAGGGTGAAAGAAAACTCTCAATTTGGTACAGTAACTTTTCTCAAAGTTTTGAGTAAATATTCAAATGGCCATAATTCCATTGCAAGCAAGGCAATTACCAATATACCACTTTTTCCTGTATAAACAAGCAACATAACAAAAGGATTCCAAGTTCAAGATAGGTATTCTAGAAAGGTGGAAAAAGGCAAGTAGCTTAATCTTGCTGAAGTCTTATGATTTTCTAGATGGAGGAATTTAAACTATCTCAGAGCATAAGTGAAAAGGAAAAAACCCTTAGAAAGCATCTTGTGAGGGGAGAATGGATGATTCTATATGTAGGCAACGATAAAGAAAAAGAAGATCCTAAGGATGGACAAGAAGTTGGCAATGCCAGCATTACAGGCTCTTTAGGTTCCTAATAGTGTCTAACAGCACGGATCAGATGTCATTATCTGGATCCTAAACTCTGGTCAGCCTTATTGCTGTGAACCTAGATAAATTTTCATACTTCTCTAAACGGGAGTTTCTTCATCAGTAAAGTAACCATGATAAGAATTCTAGCAGTTATGGTGAAGACCCAACAAGAAGCTCAGGAGTGTGATATGAACCTAATGTCAATTAAGTTCATGGTGAAGCCCTAACCCCCTAAAATAGTGGTATTGGAGGTGGGGCCTTGGATAGGTGCCCTTACAGAGGCGATCAGCACTCCCTTGCTTTCCATCTGGTCAGGACACAGCGGGGAGGTGGCCATCTGCAAGCCAGGAAAAGGGCACTCCCCAGAATCCAGCCATGCTGGTGTCTTTCCCTGGGGCTCCCAGCCCCTAGAACCATGAAAAATAAACTCTTTAGGTCCCCTGGGCTGTGATATCTTATGGCAGCCAAAACTGAAAGCGAACAAAGTACTTAGCTCTGTGTCCTGGGGACACCTAGTAAACAATCGTAGTCCTAGTAAGACTACTTGTAGAAGTCCTAATGGTGGACTGCTTGCTATTTTCCTCTCCATGGAGTCCTATAGTTGGCTATAGTATCTGGCAAGTGTTCATGCAAGCTTTGTAGAAAAAAAAATTTGAGGATGAGAAATGTATTCTTTGACACTTTTTTTTTCTCCTTTCACAAAACAGTTCTGTAAGGTAACTGTTTAAGCCCTACCTTCATAAGTCAAGACTTTTAATTTAATCTGGCATATAAAAAAATCATTAAAATGGTCTTGGGTGCTGTACTTTCAGTGCCCATCTGCTCTGTGCCCAGCATGTGGGGCTGGGAAGGATGTGTCCCCACAGCTCTGGGAAAAGGCTTTAATCTCCCAGATTATCCTTTTAAAAAAAAAGGTTCTTAAAAAAAAAAAAAAGAACTTCAATGGAAATGACCCATTCTTCCTTGGGAGCAGCTCCTAAGGTCTGTCTGTGAATCGATGCAGCAGGGCCTATGGCCCTGCCCCTCCATCCAGGTCCCTGTGCATGGGGGACACCTACTGCCACCACCCAGTAAAAGTCGTGTGTGTGTGTGTGTGTGTGTGTGTGTGTGTGTGTGTGTAGGGGCCAAGTGAATGGATGAGCTGCTTTAGATGAAGTTAAGGGGGAAGAAGGGACAAGCTGGAAAAGAGGCATTTTGCTTTTTAAGTCCCCACCCGGTCTCCCTGGCTCAGCCTGGAGGCCACAGCCTGAGTCCACATGGACGCTTCAGTTTACACCTACTCTGGGTTCCCATGGGAGCAGTCCCTGAATTGGCTGAGTGACGCTCGTCTTCCAACAGTCCATGATGAACCCAAGCAAAAACAAGCATTCCCCTCCCTTAGGTCCCTGGAGAAGGACACAGAACCAAAGAGGAGCAGCTGCCTATAAGCACCCTCCCGACCTGTCTCTCTACTCTGGACTTTCTGTCCTGCTAGCTTTGCTCTATTCCAGGCCCTTCAGATATTGGAACCTTCTGCCTCTGGGCCTCCCCTAGTGCCTGGCCTGGGTTCATAGTTCTTAACTTGCCATGGCTGCTGGGTGGGAGTCACCCCTGGATTGCCACTCTAGTCCCCTAACTGGCCTTCCTGCCACCGGCTGGCTTGTTTAACAGACTTCTGTGGCTGCTGGGTCTTTGTTCAGATAATTCACTGGCTCCCAGTTGCCCTCCAAGTAGAAGCAGGTGTTACCAGTGACCCCTGGGGCCCTGCACGATATAGGACATCTCCTGCTTTGCTTCTCTGTACAGCTGCTCTGGCTTCTCACTACTTTGTCTGACCATACGTGCTCCTGGATGTTGCCTTTGCACTAGTCTCTCCACCTGAACTCTTCCCTGGCTATCTGCATGACCAGCTCTCTCCAGGACTTTCCAATGGCTCCTTGAGAAGCAATATCAAAGCAAGAAAACTACTTGGGCTCCTTACCCTGCTGTACTTAATTTTACTTTTTCTCTTTCCCACCTCCTTTCCTTCTTAAGCTTAACTTGCCAACCTATAACACCTGGTGCTCATCACATTATGTACCCTCAATGTCTGTCACCCAGTGATCCCATCCCCCCACCCACCTTCCCTTCAGAAATCCTCCATTTCCTAGAGTCCAGAGTTTCTATTTGTCCCCTCTAACTTTTCCTCAGTTTCCTTTCCTTTCCTTATGGTCCTTTTCACTGTTACTTATATTCCACATGAGTGAGACCACATAAAGGTCTTTCTCCAATTGACTTATTTCACTTAGTATAAATATCCTCCAGTGTCATCCATGTCCCTGTAAATGGGAGATATTCGTCCTCTTGGATGATGCAGTAATAGTCCATTTTGTGTGTATACATATAGATATATACATATATACCACATCTTTATCCATTCATCTGGACCCTCCATACCTTTCTCCAGAGTGGCTGTACCAGCTTGCATTCCCACCAACAGTGCAAGAGGGTTCCCCTTTCCTGCATCTTTGCCAACATCTGTTTCCTGCTTTATTAATCTGCATCCACATCTGTCATTTCCTTAGTGGTTAATTTTAACCATTCTGGCTGGTGTGAGGTGGTATCTCATTGTGGTTTTGACTTGCATTACCCTGGTGACCAGTGCTCTAGAGCATTTTTTTCATGTCTGTTGGCCATGTATAGGTCGTCTTTGGAGAAATGTCTGTTTGTCTTCCAATTTCTTGAGTAGATTCTTTGGGGTATGGAGTTTGAGAAGTTCCTTTTATTTATGAGCATTTTATAGGCTGAGTGTCCAAAGGCTAGATTAGCATGAGTGAAGTATGTGGGGAGCCTCCAGGTGGAGGAGCTCTCCATCTCGGTAGCTCCTCTGCTTCTCACTAGGTCTTGCTGGGGTCTTCCCCCCGCTCTGGCCTGGCCAGTCTCTATCCTCTCTCACTAGGCCTTTCCCACTCCCAGCCCTCTCATCTGCCTGGGCGAGGTCGTCCTTTGAGCACTCAAAGCACTTTTCAAGCCCCTAAGAGCTATGAGCAGACTCTGCTGTATCAGTTATTCCCATATCTCCTACTTTAACAGGAAGTAGGACTTGTAGAAAGTTTCTCAACAAACCTCAAAGCAGCTAAAAGGACAACCACATTGTAAGTGCTCAGCAGGTGTCTTCAGATGGACAAGGGAAGAGTTCAGACCTTCAGGCCAGCCTGGATTTGAATCCGAGAGAAGCACTTAACTGTATTAACCTAGAAAAGCTTGAGCCTCAGTTTCCCTGTCTTATAATGGGGATAATGTGATCCCTTACATGAATTGTTAGGATTGACCAAACCTATGAATGCAGGGAGGTGTGGGGGACAGAGTGCCTGGTGCATTAAAATCCTAGTGGTCAGAGGGAAAGAAGAGGGGGTTTGAAGAAATGAGGCTTATGTTACTCAATGTGGACTATTAGAAGCAGGAAGGGAATGGTTTTAGTGATCCATTGTTAGCTTTGACCTAAGAGTGGCAGGAAGGACATTTCATTCCCCCTTTCCCTCTACTTCTAAACACTTAAGACGCTGGGCAGATAATAGGTATTTCAAATCTAACCACTCTCCCAAACCCAAGACCTAGGTGCCATTATTTGCATCTCCCATAAGGGGGTACAAAGAATCTGGCTACACGGAGCCATAGCTTGCATGAAGCTTGCATCGAAGCTCCCATATAGGCGTCTGGAATCAAGCTGATACTTCTAACACTCAGCCGGATACCTTCTTCTGCTGTGTACTGGCTCGGAAAGAAAGTTCAAATGTATTTGCCTGACTTGATCTTCAAAAATTACCTTGCATTTGACCGATTTAAATGAAAGCCATGTTTGCATTGTTGGGGGAGCACAGCTGCAAGTATAGATGGAGAATCCCACCTGGTTGAACCCATTCCAGTAACATGACAGCTGTGGGACCTGTATAGGTTACTTTTCTCTGAGGCTTCAGATCTCAGATATAAAGTGAGACAATAACACACCCTGAATGGTTTCAAGGATCCTACTAAAAATCTTAATATAAATGGGTTAATATCATAAGTCATAATGCCTAAAGCAAGACACTAAATTTTAAGTCAAACTCCTGATTCTTGGCCATTAAATTCAAGAGATTTTAATATTTGCGGTAGGTCAGTTCTAGTTTACTCTTTTAAGGTGTGCCAAGCCACTGGCTGCTCACACAGCCCTGAACTGCCTCCTGAGAAACATGATTGACAGCAGGGCTTTAAAGGTTAAATACAGTTTCAGATCTTGCATAGTGATCCAGTAGTAGGACTGGAATTAGAACCAGATGGCATTTTTCTCCATAACCCAGAATAACTGAATTAATGTTGTACAGTAATAAATGAAGCTTTGTTTCCTCCTCTCCATGAGGAATGAGTTCTGTTGCTCAAGACAGTGTAGGAAGAATTTGCAGGAGCAAACTTCCTGTAAGCATCAAGAGACACCTGGTGCCAGATGACACAGCCAGCCCCACTTATGCTCAACCACCTGATGAAGCCACCAGGGCCTTTTGCCCATGATGGAGTGTTTCAGGATGGGTATAGGACAAGAGCGGCAGGCTGCCTCTACTCCTCCAGAATCTTAATGCAGACTACTGCACAGAGCTTCCATTAAGAGGATGGTTCATTTTTCTGAGTTTGCCAAACGCAAGATCGGAGGTCTTATATATATATATTTTTTCTTCCTGCCTAGAAGTTGCTGATGCCAGCTTCACAATTCAATCCAATATAGATTCTTAGGGCGACTATCTTGTCAAAGGTCAAGTATTCTGCTCAGTGACCTGTTGCTAATGGGTATACCTAGACCTTGAACACGGAGCCTCTCATTTTCAACCCTAAGTACATTCTACTGCTCATGATCTTCATAAGCTCACTGCAGTTGTGCTTTCCTGAGTGGCTGTGTGGGAGTCGGTTTTCTCATGGTGGGACCACTAATCCTATATAACCATAGTCCTATGTCAAATTCTCGTGTGACAGGTGCCATGGTTTTGAACAGAACTAGGACTCTTGAGGATAAGAACAATATATACTTAAATGGCTTCTAATGCATGATCCACCTGTGTATCCGGCTTTTTGGAGGGGATTTTGGCAAGTGACATTTTGCAATAAACTTCCCTTGGAAAAACAATTCTTTTAACTATGAAGTTAAAATACAGTACATATGTTCTGCAGTGAAGTGGTAGCCTCCAGGGCTTTTATAACTGTAGGCAGCTTTCATGGAAAGCAACATTCCAGCATTCTGTGGGTAATAGGTTCAGGATCCCTCCTCATATTCATGTCATCTGTATGAATTATGTCTTAGCCCCCTACTGATCATTCAGAATGGCTTATAATTGAAAGATGGAGATCCTACCATACTCACATGTACATAATCACCTCTAATCCAGCCTTTAGCCATGCTTGACCTTTCTAATACTTGTATGAATGAGTCAATATCTAAGAATCCCATCAATGTCAGATTCCAGAAAGAGGTTCTAAACAACATAGCCATAGTTCAGGTCTCAGGCTGGGTACCAGGCAGGTTCAGGCTTAAGAATTAGAACCTAAAAGTTCCTCCCCACTCTTTTAATATAGGATAACTGTTATCTTCATAGGCATTTAGAAAGGTACCTCCTCTGAGGATTTAGCCAAAAATGCTGACCATCCGGGTGGATGAATTAGGGAAAAATTCCAAAGTTGGTGTGGAGAGGGATCAGAGAATCACAATTCTACGAGATAGGACAGTCACACAAACATGCCCTGGCTCTCCTCTAGTAGGCACTGTGAAAACGACTGTTCCACGACTCCCAGGAGTTGGGGAATGCCATTTTTATCCATGGGGTCTATGGTGAACATGACTAGAGTTAATATCCCAGATGTGCCCTAATGTTTAGACAAAGTCACTAAGATATCTGGAATTATAGCCCATCTGTTCAGCATGGACAGTAACATTGTTTCTTGCATACCCAGCATATGAAATGCGGTCACCTATGTGAAGATGCTCTTGGTGCCCTATACTATTCAGTTCAGGTCTAACTTCTCCAGACATACCTCGAGAGGTCCAATTCATGCTGACAGTGACCAGTGCCAAGTGCTGGCCCTAAGGTACCTTCATGTCTGCTTCAGGGCCTTTCCCAGGCTATAGGGAAGCAGGCCAGCAAGCAGACACATCCTGGGGTGTTTAAAGATTTAGGGTTCCCAAGGCAGTACTAGACAATGCTATACAGGAGACTCTAGGTAAATTCCCAGCCTGTTGGCTTTCTGAAATAAGATTCTGGAAGGCCTTCTGTAGCTCTCCAAATGGTCACAGCAGAATTTTGCCCCTACTGCCTATGGCAATGGTATTGGTGCTACGAACTGGCAAATATGTCTCCCTTCCTCACTGTTCCTGCTTCCTAAGACCACTTCCTAAGTCAACCACTGTACCAGAGCATTTTCCCCAGGTTCTGCTTTGGTGAGGACCTAAACTAAACATACCTGACTTTGGGAGTCCGCTCCCACTTGTAAAGATATTGGAACTCATCACCCCATTCTTCACAAAAAAAACCTGGATAGACTAAAAGCCCATTCTCTGTAAACCTAGTGACTTGTTTTAGGCGCATCAGATTTCAGGTGGCAGCTGTCCTGCAGAGATAGGCAAATCCAGACCATGCCAACCAAGATATGCTTAAAGCAGAAGCTGCTGGGGACCTGAGGTGGTACAGAGATGTAAGTGGTAATCTAGATGAATTTCTAGGAGCCAACTGCAGACTAGCATGAGAAGGAGAAATTTCTAGGGGCTCTACTTTGGGGGGGATTTTTCCCTGTGGGTTCTCTGTGAAAATCCAAGAAAGATTCCCCTTCCACCCTTCCAGTTCTGGCAGGGGCTGGGGAAGAGTTGTCATTATGAAATAAGCCCAGGGCATTCTAATAGCAAAGGACCCGTCTCCAGAGGGAAAAACTTTATGAGCATGTTCCAAACTTTCCTCTATTCTTGCCCCCCACTAGCTATCCTGTCCCTCAGGATAAGAAACATGTGGAGGTCACAGCTCATCAAGGGACTGAATGGTCCCTTGACCTCCCACATCTCAGGTTTACACTTGTGACAAAGGGATTGGAAATGCTTTCAGACTTGCTTGTATAAATATTTTCTGGATACTGATGCTGTAAATGACATCAGACAACCTGGTAAGGGGAAGATTCTGAACCCCTGTTTTCTCCACTGTAAAAACAAAACAATTTCTAACATGCTTTACTCATGAGTTCAGTAAGACGATGAAACCAGATATGAAAGTAGAACTCTAAAAGCTAAACAGATCTATGCAAATATTAGAGGGAAATACTCTCCTTAATCCCAGAGAGAAGGGGGCTCATGGAGTCTCTTCACCAGGATCACCTGGCCAGCTAGGATGCATGTTTTAGAACTTCTTTCCTCTGTCCATACCCCTGATCTTTCCAGGCACCCTCCCTCTACCTCTAGGTAGAGGGTCTACCTAGATCTCCCCATCTTCCCCACAGAAGCCTGATATCAAATTCATCACCCTCACTTTTCAGCACCTTGGGATCCAGGGACTGTCTACCTCAGGGGTCGGACCCTAGGGGTGGGGGGAAAGCCATGTGGAGATGCTCTAGTTTCCTTCAGTTCACTGTAAATATTCATCGTTAAAAGCCCAGAGAAATCACTTCGTTATTAGTATGCAATGACCCTGTGCTAGAATATTTTATCTGCTTGGAAGAAGATACAAAGTAGGTTGTCTGAGTAGTGACTTGGGCAGATGTGAAGGTCTTCCATGTG
Organism: Vulpes vulpes; assembly: GCF_048418805.1. NCBI lineage: Eukaryota > Metazoa > Chordata > Mammalia > Carnivora > Canidae > Vulpes > Vulpes vulpes. The sequence goes on along the minus strand of NW_027325717.1, from coordinate 95,538 downwards.
ATGCTGCTGATCAAAGGAGCACTAAAACGTATTGGGAAGACAGATCTGGGGTCTGATCCAGCCCAGTCATTGGAAAAGCTAGCACTAGCCGTTCAGCTTCAAGTGCAGGTCCCAGAGTCACGAACTCCCACCTGCTCCCCTGTAGAATGCAGTACTTATTTCTTATGGTTGAATTCAAACCACAGAAAAATAACCTGACAGTAGGCGCTAGGAAATAATTTATTTCACATCTCACAATACTATCTTGGGGAGAGGACCACATTCACAATGAGCCAAGGAATAGCATGCCTCTAAAACCCTGACCGGAGCATGTTTCCTAGCTGTCCTCTCTAAGCCAGGGCTTCTCAGGGTTTTACATGCATACAAATCACCTGTGGAGCTAGGTAGAGACGGATTCTGCTTCAACAGGTCGAGCTGGATCCTGAGATTCTACATTTCTAACAAATTCACATGTGATGCCAGTGCTCCTGGTCCATGGACCATACTCTGAATAGTGAGGGCATTTTAACAAGATATCCGCATGATTTGCATGTACAGCAAAGTCTGAGAAGCTGTATAGTACAGCTGAAGCTGTAGGCATTAAAAAACTTTTAGGAATATCCTGAGAGCTATGGCATGATAAGCTGTGGGCTAGCTTCTGGGAATAAGTCATTTTCTCAGGGGAGAGCTGATGCCATTATGTGCATAGAAACATTGGTAGTTCCCCAGGGTAGCAGACAAAGGATTATAATATAGCTGATCTCGAATATTTCCACATATGTGTTACTTAATCCTCACATTAACTCTGAGGCAGGGACTATTATAATTGCCAACTTCTAGATGAGGCTAATGGTTATGTTCTCAGATTCTACAGCTAAGTTTAAATAAACTTATTGTGTTCAAAGTTCACAGGTTTAGGCTGTCCTGAATCCCCTGGTTCAGCACTCTGACAATGATGAGAAGCAGAGGGGGGTCTCCATCGTGCAGGATGGCCAATGACCTTGTGCTAGCATCCATGCTGGGCATTTCTGGGTCCTCTCTCCCCTGCACTTGAAGCTGAATGGCTAAGCCTCGCTGCTCCTGCTGTCACAGGCCCAATCCCCTTTCTCCTTCCTTTCCTGTTCTGCTAGACTTGGCTGACACCTGAGCATCAGAGGCTGGAAGGAAAATGCAGGCTACCCTATTCTATCCCTGCCTGGGGCTGTGAGGTGTCTGAACTGAAAACTATGACATGCCCCTCAGCACCATGGACAGGATCTCCAGCACGATTATTCCCTTCGCATTTTGCCCCCCACCCCACAAGGCTATTTGAGGGCATATAAGCAACCAAACTTATTTTCTCCTAAACCCTTTAATTATTGTAAAAATAGAAGGCCTTCAACCACAGTTATCCAACTTGATAACCATGAATAATGCACATTAATGCACAGGCTAAGAATAGGAGATGGGGCTGCTGACTAAGTCAGCCATGAGTAACCAGAATCCAGGGGTTAAACTATGTGTGTGGGGACTTCTAAGAGCTATTTATCCAAATACACACCTCACCTACTCTTTCGATGTAGATACCATATAAAACATCAAATAGGTTGTTTAAAAATCCCTGGACCTGCAGCATCCCTTTGAACGCTGGGCTCCACCCTTCAGAAATTTCAATCTGTTTGAACAAATCCTCCAGGTGATTCTGATCTAAGAATCAGTTTTATTTCAACAAAAGGCTTTAAATATCAGTAATTTTACCAGACCTTGAAATGTCTCAGGATAATGGAAGGAAATAGTATTGGCCAATAGTACTCAACTGGGGTTGAGTGGGGCAGGGGATGGGGTGGTGGTTGGGGGGGTGTGGTTCTAGAGTCAGTCCCACTCAAGTCACCTGTTAGTTGTGGTCTTGGGCAAGTTGCGTCTTTAAAGAGTTGAGGGTTTGGCAGAGGGTCTGCTAATGCTCAGACAAGGATGTCACATAGTAATAGCTCAATGAACAATTATAATTCTCTCCATCTGATGTCCCCTTTTAAGCAAGAAAATCACTATCCTGTGCTACATGAAATCAAAGCATTAGCTAACCAGTTCCTCGTGGCCCACAAATCTTTGTCCTGCTATTGTTAATGCCCCCACTGTACGCACTCAGAATAAGTGAAATGGAATGTATGCCAGGTGTCCATTCCACACCACTTATTTTACTTGTATTGTTACTCCAGGGAAATGGAAATCCTCTTCCAGAGAATCGAACCCACTCACACCTATGCACTGCTGGGGGACAGTCTTTGAGGATAATAGCTACCTGAGTCCCTCTCTTCTCACAGCCCACTCACATACAATGGGTCAGTTGATAGCTTCTACTTCTAGATCCAAAACTTCCTTGAATCTCAGATCTCCAATGGAAACTCACTTGAACCAACATCTGGATCTTTCTGTTTTTCAAAATCCCTTCAATCATGTGCTGCTCCCACTGTACGAGGAATCCCACGACTCTTTGGGATCTGACACACATCATGATATGCACCTAGCATAGTAAGACCCAGGGCCTCCCTGTGGACGCTTTGTGGGTGTGCTGTTTGGAGGAAGAACAGCCTAGGGGTTGGCCCATGATTTCTGGTCTAATCAGAAGTTGAGTTGGCTGGAGACATCACCATCAGCTGCTGCCTCTGCCCTATGAGCCACAGACCAGCAGGGTGGCCTTTCTGAAATCCAATTCTTTTGTTTAAAGACTCCTCCACAAGAGGGCAGCCCCAGTGGCTCCGCGGGGGATGTGAGGCAATGTCTGGAGCTACTTTTGGTTTCTGTTACTGGGTAGAGGCCAGGGGTTTTGGTAAACATCCTACAATGCACAGGACAGTTTCCCTACAACAAAGATGTATCCAGCCAAAACTATCAGTGCCCAAATTGAGAAATCCTGAGCTAAATCCTGAACTCAAATGTCCTCTCTTCCAAGAAGCATTCTGGGCTTGTACCTTCTTCCCCAAGGGGCTTGCGTGCTCTTGCTCTGGGCTTCCATAGAGTAACCCAGAAGGCCATCAGAGCACTTACAACCTTTAAATTCATTAAATTACAGTAGCTGGTCACTATCTTCTAGATCAAGAAGTCCTCCCAGGAAAGAACCAACATTGGGTCTTTTTTTTTTTTTTTTTCCTTTTCAACCTCAGATGCAGAGTGTTCATCATATCAACTAATAGATGCTGTGTAGACCAAAGAAGTTAATTTCTAACAGAGGTTTGACACAGTAGGTAATATTTGCCCACTCAATGATACATCTGGAAATTATAACATACTTCAGTCCTGTTATAATCTCTTATGGTTAAAAAAAAAATTTTAAGGGCACTGGGTGCCGTAGAAATACAGGGCTCTCACCCACTGTGAGGAGTGGACTTCTGTAAAGGCTAAGCCGGGGGGTTGCCAGTACTCCTTGGTCACTATGCCAATGGCTGAATGGGGCCACTTGACCTTTGCTATGGACTTTGAGGCAGACAATCTTTGGGAACGATCCTTCTTTGCCTCTGATCTGAAGGCACTGAAGCAACACTTCAGTATTGGACAAGAAGTTTTTGGGACTTCAGGGAACCTGGATTTGGAACAAGTAGACCTAGACCCAGACTTGTCGGAGTAGTGGCACCACGAATCCTCAAGGGACAATATGAACCTACATCTTGCACAACCACCCTAATATGAGCTTTGGGTTTTCTTTCCTCGTTACATAAGTAGTCCCCCCTTAAATATGTGCTGAGCCTTGGCACCTGCTGTACAATACTCAAGCACCACCCCTAATACCATGGACATCCAGCATTTTGTTGGAACACTTGGAAAAGAAGCACCCTCTGGGACACAGAACAGCCCTGACTGTTGTTTTACCATACCCATCCCCTGTCAGGTTTATGGCCCCAGTGAAAACTGGAAAAAAACATAAAAGACAAACTTAAGGGTGTGCAATCCAAAATTCAGGCTGCGGCTGAGTCAGCTAACTCAATAAAATTCAGCTGAATTTCTTTTATTTGCTTACTGAACTTTTTCCAGTGTCACAAGCATGAAATTGGAGCATAAAATCCATATGAGGTTTTATTCATTGCCATATGCATTTTAGTGAAGATGCTGAAGAGGTGGCTTCTAGGTAATGCTGTTCCCAACCAAATCTGAGTTCTTGATCATTGACAGAAACATAGCTTTGTGGGACAGGTTATCTGCTTGTCCCCCCACATCTTCCCTATAAGTCTCTGGATGAACTCCAGAGTCTATTCAGGCACTCTTACACCCCTCCATAGATGTCCCTAGACCTGAGACTCAGCTGTGCAAACCTCAGGCCTGTTACTCCCCATTCTCAAATGTCAGTCTTGTCAAGGAAAAAATAGGATTTCATAAGCTTTCCAGCTGCTTATTTCAATGATTGTCCACTACATGTTACGGCCCACTGACTAGCTATGTGACAGCCGGCCATCCCTGTACCTAATTCTTAACATCTGCACTTGCCAAACATTAATGTTTTCCTCCTCTCAAGGATAGGGATCTCATAATTTAGAAGTTTAAAGTATTCACATTCCTTATAGTTGATTAGCACAGAGTAAGGATCTAATACATACTAGTCATAGATGAAATTAGCAAGAGAAGTGTTGGTAACAGAAAACTAAAATCGGAAATACAATTCCGTGGGGGCATGAGATTCCACAGTGATGAATTTGCTTGGCACACCGCAACTCTGAGAGAGGCGATTCAACAGAGAAGCCAACTCTGAGATGTCCACACAAAGCTCCCCACCTGGAAGAGAGTTTGCCATTCTGAAGTCACATCACATTTTGTCCTCACTCTTGCACAACTGGGAATAAACTGTATCTTTGTTGTTCATCATGTATTAGGATTAAGATCTTCACATAAAAATACGTGTACACCTTCGTGTAGAAGTACGATCATTTTCTTGTTAGCATAAGATACTAACCTCCCAAATCATTGTCCTGATGCATTAGTTTTTTCAATGTGTATATCCTTAGATGCAAGCAGGTACAGCTTTACAGTCTGCTCTTCTATTTGTACCTAATTGTGTATATTCCTCCACTTCTAGTATCCTCCTAACTCTACTTTTATGCGGCTGCATAATCTGCCTGACAAATAGAATTCTACTTACCGTTAGATTACTTCTAGCCTTTCATCTTCTTTATAAAGTCCTGTTAGATGACTTTTTTTCTGGATATGAACTTAAGAACTGTTATTTGCCTAGAATGACTTCTTAGGAGTGTGATAGTGGGTCAGAGAGGGTATGGCATACTTCTTTCTACTTCCTAACCATTCTTCTCGAGGTGCAGTAGACTTACAAGCATTCTGGTTAACCCCTAGGCTACTTTGCTCGCAGGACTTTACTGCCCCCTCCCTCCCTGGTGTGCCCTATGGCTTGGGTCTGGTTATTAGAACCATCACTCCTTTCCTATCTGTGAAGCAAGTATGGGATTATAACTTCCATGCAACTATCTTGAAATAAGTTATTTTCTTGCCTTGCTCCTTCTCTTCTTGGGTTTATGAGCTCCTGGAGGGTAGGACAAAGTTTTAGAGACCTGTGAACCTACCACTCTTCAGCACTCAAGTGGCATCTCTCAAGAGAATAGACCCTTCACTTTGGGCAGGGGTGGGGGTGGGGGGCTTTAGCCAATTTCATCTAGTAAAGAAAGGAAAATATTGAAGTTAATGTAACTAATTTTTTAATGTGAAGCTAGGTGCCAAAATCTATTGGATTTCCTCAGGCTACTTCTAACATGCATTATCTGCCCTCTTGAATCTCCAGATCTAATTCTGAAGAAACAGACTCCAATTGCTCAGGCAAATAAGTGCAAGTTATCCTGCAAGTTAGCCCAGATCTATTACATGAGCACATGTTTACATGACAGGAGTCCCCCCTTGTGCTGCTTAGCTCCTAGAGCTACAGATTCCCAAGGGAAGTAGGATAGCTTAGATGATGGTAGTCTCCAGAACATCCCTTCATCAGGAATACCTGCATGAAGGACCCTGGAGTGAATACTTGGGCCCCATGCCCCTAGAGGGTGCTGCATGCCCAGGAAGAGGCAGCCATGCTGTCCTCTCCAGGTTCCTCTACCAAGTCTGGCTGTGGTCCTGAGAGCAGAGGGTCTCTCAGGATTCACTGGAATAGAACTCAATGGAAATAGCACAATTTAGAAAATGCAACCAAACCAGCCCACGCCTTTTTTTCTACTCCTAGATTCCCTATCCCAGTGGAATCCAGCCTCCACATCTAAACCAGAATGACTCTGCTGCCCCCACAAGGCAGCCTTGCATCAACATCCACCTGTGCTTGTTTGCTTATATTTCTGAGGATCCAGAGACTAAACATCTGGAAAGGGCCTACAGAAGGTCCTTGCATCCCATGTCCCCTTTCCCTGCCTCTCCAATGGAGCAGTCAACTCAAGGCAGAGCTGTTGACTAGATCTTAACTCATCATTTATCCTAAGAGAATAATATGAACAAGAGATAACATTTATCCTCCCAACAACCATGCAAGTAAGAACTATTATTACCCTTTTATTTTTAAGATCTATTTATTTTTAAAGGGCATGCATATGTATATGCCCAAGTGGGGCAGAGGGAGAGAATCTTCAAGAAGACTCCTCACTTAGCATGGAGCCCCACATGGGGGTTGGGGGGTGGCACTGATCCCACAACCCTGAGATCATGACCTAAGCGACCATCTCCTGATTTCAGCTCAACAGACTGAGCCACCCAAGAGCCCCTTATTACCCTCCTTTAAGAAGAAACAGACTTAAAACAGTTAATCTCAGTCAAAGCCAGAATGTGAAGACCAGTCTGTTTGGTGCCAGAGTCTGCCCCTTCCTACTGAGTCACTGAGCTGCCTTTTGGCCCTCTGACTACCCTGAGTTCAGTCTGATGTATGGAAGTCAAGATGTTCATTCGTTGGCTCGTTTATTTAGCAAATTATTTGCTTTATTGTGGTAACATGCTCTACAGAAACCTGCATAACTCTAGTGTATATACATTTTGAGCTTGGACTCATGCGAACACCTGTGATACTGTCATCACAACAAAGGTACAAAACCTACCCATCACCTCCAAAAATTTCCTTGTGCCCTTTTGTGGTTTTTGTGTGTTTTGGCAAGAACACTTAATGTGAGATGGATCTTCTTAATGCATTTTTAAGTACACCATATACTGTATTGTGAAGAACAAGTACCATGTTGTACAACAGAGCTCTAAAGTTATTTTGCGTAACAAACTTCTTACCTGTCAACCATCCTCTTCCCCTCCCCCACCATTCCATTCTCCGGGTCCTCTGAGAATCCTTATCTCTGTGGCATCAGCTGTAATGTTTTTCACTTTTGATTACATTTATTTGAATCTCTTGGCTGAGCTTCAAGTTTGTCAATTTTATCTTAAACAGCTCTTATTTCCATCCTTTTTCTAGTATTTCATTTATTTATGCTCTAGTCTTATTCCTTCTGCTAACTTTGGGCTCACTTTGTTCTTGCTCTAGCTCCTTGAGGTACCATGTTGGGCCGTTTGAGATCTATCTTCTTAATCTAGGCCTTTATTGTTTTAGAACTTTCCCCATGTACTACTTTTATTAACAGCTACTGTATGCACTTCACTCTGAATAGACCTACAACATAATCTGGCATGAAGACGGACCCAAATGGTGGCAAATCTCACACCAGGGTTGTTCCAAGCACTCTACTCAAGACCCCAGAGGACAGAGGAACTCCCAAACATGGGTAGTGAGGCCCTCATCGGCAGACACCACTGAACTCGGGAGATGAGATTAGTTTCCAAAATGAGGGACTAGACTGAGGCATTGAACAGTAGCCTTGGAGCAAAGGAGGGAGAGCACCAAGGAGGTCCAATACCCTGGATCTGGGGGAGACAGAGGTTCTGAACCCTAGACCTGAGACGCAGCTGTGCGAACCTCAGGCCTGATACTCCCCATTCTCAAAAGTCTGTCTTCTCACTTGTAAAGAGAAAAATGAGATTTTATAAGCTTTCCAGCTGCTTATTTCAATAATAATCATCCATTGCATTTTATGGCTCACTGACTAGCTAGCTATGTGACAGCCGGCCCTCCCTGTACCTAATGCTTAACATTTACACTTACCAAACTTAATGTTTTCCTCCTCCTGAGGATGAGGATCTCCTAATTTAGAGGTTTAAAGTATTTGCATACCTTGTAGTTGATTAGCACAGAGTGAGGATCTAATACATACTAGTCATAGATGAAATCAGCAAGAGAAATATTAGTAACAGAAAACTAAAATTGGAAATACAATTCCTTAGGGGCATGAGATTCCACAGTGATGAATTTGCTCGGCACATAGCAACTCTGATAGAGGCGATTCGGCGGAGAAGCTCCCTCCATGCACATGAGTCACCAGCCGCCTCTGCTGGCCTGTGATGCCCCAGCCTCCACTTCTCCAGAGGGGGAGAGGGTAGGCTGAGACTGATCCTCGGGACCACAGGGTGATTGGGCTGGGGGCGGAGTGATTGTTCATCTGACAAAATGAGGAGTTTGGACAAGATGATGCATAAAGGCCCTCCCAGGTGGGGAGATCTGAGATTTGGCAGAGGCCCAGCCAGAGGAAGTGACTCACCCCAAATCATACAGCTAAGCCTAGGCAAAGTTTGAATTTAAACATTGCTTAAAACAATGCCCAACTACAAGTGTCCGTGGGGACCAGGCTGGAAATCGGGGATTTCTGGACTGCAGTGTCTCCTGCAGTACTTGGAGCAGAATGTGCTCACATGCAGGGGGTGCAGGGTAGGGCCATGTCTGAGTGCCTGTGTTTTGAATGTGGTGACAAAGCAATGTCTGAAGCCCTCAGGAAGTTCCAGAAATGAAAGCGAAGAATGAGGGGGAGCAGGGACCTCTCTGTTCATCTAAAGGAGGCAAGATGGTTGTCTGTGCCCTGGCTAGTCAGACATGCACAGAAAAGATCTTGCAGAGCAGAAGCGCTGGTCCTCGTAGAACATAGAAGAGAGTCAGAGACCAATGCTTGTGCCAGAAGGTGCTGCTCTGAGCCTGGGAGTTCTCACCCCAAAGACTGCAGAATCACCCTCTGAGGCTGGGCCGTCCTCTCAGCATCCTTTGCCTGGGCCATACCTGTACATGTCCCGGCATTAAGAAAACTGGAATGGTATTATAATTCCTTAATAATAAAGCTCCCGATTCTGAGCACTGGTGATGTGCTTGGTGCTTTATGCTTCTGAGTTCTGTTGATTGGAAATGAGGATGAAAACTACCTTACACAATTTTTGTGAAATAAAAACACAAACTGCTTTTTTAAATCTAGGACCCAAGAGTTAGAAATCGACAGTCTTAAGAAAGGTCTGCCTGACTTTAAAAGTGTATTTTCTAGAGTCGCCTGGGTGACTCGGGTGGCTCAGGTCATGAGCTCCCCATCATGAGATCAAGCCCCAAGACAGGCTCCATGCTCAGTCCGTTTTAGATTCTCTCTCCCTCTGCCTTCCCCCTGCCCCCACTCTCTCAAAATAATCTTTTAAAAGTTTTTCTAAGATACCAGTTTCTCTCAAGCTTCTTATCCTTAAGTCCTGGTTTAATACATAATGTGCAAATATACATATTATCAAGTATAGTCGTGTGGACATATATTTTCTATAAGCACAAATGCGTGTTCACTGTGAAGTAAGGAGAAAATTCAAATATTGGCACCATCACCCTTGGATAAATAATGTTAAAATTTTTGTCTGTGTGTGTGTGTGTGTGCACGTGCACGCACACAGTCAATGCATATTTTCTCAATTTGCGTTGTAAAATGAATATATGGTCTGTATGTCGCATATGATCACCTATTTTACCAAATACAAATTTGAATACTTGTCATGCTAGTCTAGTATGTGGTCATACAGCAGCTTAGTTCACCCACTTCCCCCTCCTTTCTCCCCAGTGCGGGGCATTTTAAGTGTTTCCAGTTTGATTCACAAATTAAACTGTTAAAAAAAAAAAAACACTTGGGCAAATAACCTGAGATCAGCACACTAATATTTATCTTCCTGGACTTGTAATTCCACTTCTGTGGATACATTTAAAGGTTTTGGGAGTTCTTACAGCTATTGGTAAGTCTGCCTACAGGAAGGGAATGGGCTCGGCCCATCAACCTGCATCTCCCCACTGTGACAAGACAGCTTCTTGCCATAACTTAACAAAGCAGCACTTGGTGATGTGCTCCTATGTGATTAGCTAACGCGAGTGCCCCTATGGGCAGAGACACATGGCCCTGCAAGCTGTTGAAATCCTCTTGTGAACCTACAAGTCTCTGGATGCCAGGGAATTATTCAAGGTGGAGGCTCCCTGGTATGACTTCCTGCAGCCTAGCCCAGCAGGGAACTGGCTTTCCTAAAGAAGATGCTCCTTCTCCAGGCATTTGCTGTCCGGTTGGAGCCATTGCCCCAAAAGAAAGCAAACACTGTCGGATCAGTGCAATGGCGAGAAAGAAATAGCATTCATCATGTGCCTCTGCCCTTTGTAAACTCTCATGGATGATTGGGGCAGCTCTTTCCCTCCAGGAGGAGCTTCCTATGCCCTGAGATCAACAGTCATGAATGGTGTACTGAGTAGAAAAGGGGTGGCATTCAGCTCAGGAAAAACTGACAGGCACCTCGGTCAGGCCTCTTGGGGGTGGATGGTCACGGCAGAACCAGAAGAAAGAGGCGGAAAACACGTCCTCACGTACATCTATAAACTGTCATGTTAACCTCCTGTTTCCCAAACCCACCCCTACCACCAGGTGCTTCACTGTTTGCACTGTCCGTTGATAGGACCAGTCTCAGAATTTACGGTAACAGTGAAACTCCTTCAGTATTTTCCATTTTATGTGTGGGGAGGAGAACCCAAACTTTGTTACCCAAGATCCTTGAATCTTGGTGACCAACCATTTCCCCAGCTATATTTCTCATCCCTCTTGGGTATCCCCTTGAAGTGCTGCTTCCAGTCATTTGGACGATTCTGTTCCTGAGTTCATTCTATCCATGTTCCTCCACTTGTTTTATAATTTGACTCTGCCTACAACCTGACAGCTGTGGTTCTTTTGCTGGAGCTGCCAAACGACCTGCCTGTATCGGCCCCATTTCTGGAGTGTTTATCAGAAATGCCACCCCCTGTATCGATTTTTTGCATGAGGACTATGGAGTGGCTGGAAGCACAGAGCAGTGCAAACACCAGGAGCTAAGAGCTAAGGGAGGCTGAATGAGATGCTAAGATCTGTTTGAAGGTGCCAGGTACCTATGGTGGCACCCGGGATTTGGAAGGTGAAGGTGAAGTTCTTGAGTGAAGGGAAATGGAGGAGAAATAAGCCCACATTCTGTACCTGCTTTTCCTGCAGTCTATTGGCTGATTCATACCTCAGGGTAAGCATATGAGAATCCCACATAAAGGAACCGGCAGAGGACCGTTGCTAACAGGCTGAGAAACCAGCTGAATGAGAAATCTCACTTGTGGGGCAAAATAGAGAAAAACAGTTTCAGGCTGTGGAGGCAGCCAGGAGCTGAGCCCACTTCTCTCTGCCCAGCTTCTCATGAGATCTTGGATATCAAGGCTCAGCTTTCTCTCAGAGCATAGGTGTTCTTCAAGGGAGAAGGGCAAGGATCTAACAGATTCATAAAAATACTGAAAACTGGGCTAACACTGGGCATAATCTCAAGGTGCAGAGAAGATAATGCTTGGGGTTCACCATCCATGAAGGAGAATGGGTCCTGGGAAAGCCACCAGGTTATCAGCTGAGACCCATGAGTCAGAATGACTCTCAAGCTTAAAAGAGTCTTACAAGCCTACAGAGCCCCTGGTTGTCCTCAGCCCCTGGTTGGCTTGGGCAACTTGACCCCACTCTGTCTACCTATTGGGAGGGTGATCTTCTGAGTCTCTTTGTTCCCCAGGCAATGTCGGACAGCTCTTTGAAACCTCACCAGATATGTCCAGAAACAGCATTAAAGGGGAACAGAAAGAGACCACAAGAGCAAGCTCCAAGGACTTAGTTATTGGAATCCTTAGACAAGGTCTCAAAAGGAGCTATAACAAGGATGATTCAGAAAATACACTGCACGGTGGAGAATTTCACCAGATAATGAATAGAAAAGAATAAACCTGAAATTTGGCAATTAAAGGAATTCCTTTAAGAATCAAAAGGGCATCCTGCCATTCGTAACAAGGTGGTTGAACAAGAAGCATATCCTGCTCTGTGAAATAAGCCAGTCACAGGATAGCACAGCATGACCCCACTTAGGGGCTGGAGGCTTGGCCCTGGGGGTTATTGCTCAGTTGAGTACAAAGTTTCATCTGTGCTAAATGAACAAGCTCCAGAAGCTCCTGGTACAGCACGGCATCTGCACCTCACAGTACTGTTCCACGTACTTCAAATTAAGAGGGTGGATTTCCGTTAAGTGTGCTTCCCACCAAAACCAAACCAAAGCATCCAACACCCTCCAAAATTTCCCTCGTGTCCCTTTTTTGTTTTTGTTTTTGTTTTTTTTAAGTATGTTACCTTGGTCGTCCTAATATCACTGGTGTTTGCATCTATCCAAACTTCTCAAATTGCACCCATTAAATGTGCAGTCCTGTGTACATCATACCTCTATGATGCTGTCGAAGAAAACCGAAAATAGAGGTGTTCAAAGGCACATTCAATGGAAAAATAAATGATCTGTAACACTCACTTCTCTCCAGGAAGCCATGAGGGAGAAGGGCAGAAGCTGAGATTTCCAACCAATTTTGGGCAGCAGCAGTAGTAGTAGTGGGTCAGGGTCAAGACCACGCTTCTGGTTACTGTGGCAAGGGGTCCCGTGTTAATATTTGTGCCTGAGTTGGCCACCCAAGCAAAACGACGGTCTGCAGTTTTCTTTCCTAACTCTGCTTTCCTTTTCTTTTTATATATATACATTTTAATTCCCTTGAATTTTTCTTATTGTTTGGCAGAGTTTAAATGTCATTATTTTATAGGAAACAGAGGAATGGGAGAAAGAACTGTACTCACAGTTCTGCATAAAATGAAAAATAATCTTAAAAATTTTTCATACAGGACATACTGTGCATTGGGAGAGTGGAGTGATTGGAGCATCACGGCTTTAGAGAGGCTGGCAGGGAGTCGGACTGCAAGCACCATCTCCGCCTCGCTGGGAGGCGCAGCCTAGTTCTGTAACCCTCCGGAGCTCACTGGCCCATCCTGATGTGGAGCTGAGGATGCATCCCCACCCCTCCAGCGCCACCTGAGAATGAACTGACATGAGCTGCATACAGCACCTAATGTACAAGTCAAAAGTGCAATGCCATCCCCATCATCATACTGTTGTACTTGTAATGGACTATCCTAATCCTTGTCGCCCCTCCGACGGGCAGGTGCTACAGAACTAGCCAAGCCAGGCCCGACCTCCCCAGGGCACATGAGGGGGCTGCCTGTCTTGAAAGAGTCCCTTGGCTTTATCTTCTGAGCGCTTCCTCTGCACCAAACGCCCTCCTTATGTTGCCTGTGTTTGACGTTTTCTTGTACCAAGAGGGTCTTTGATAGAGACCTTTGAGACACATTATTTCATAGTGAAGTATGCCCTGTGTAGGGGACGGGTCCATGAGCCATGACCTTGGGCTTGATGGGGCTGCTCTCATCACAGAGCTTGGGGGACACTCTGTGTTGAGAAATGGTGGGCAGTCAGCAGCTGGGGAAGGGTTGCAGCCCTGAGTCAGGTGCGTGGCACATCCCAGGTCTGTCACCCTCAGCGTGTGGTAACTTGATGAGTTTCTAGACTTCAGTCAGATGACACAAATTCCTGACTATATTGTGTCTGAACCTTAGTTAACAGCCAATAAATCGGTTTTAATACATGACGATGATCTTACACTTATCAATATCACTGTCCCTTTCACAGAAGGAAGTAGCTTCTAATACTAAAACTCGGCCCAAGGCCTTGTTCTTTCATGTTCTTATTTCACCAGATATTTCTGAGTGCCTTACCATGGAGTGGGAGTGGGCAGCAAGACAAATTCCCTGCTTACATGGAATTTATAGAACTTATTTTGAGAGGAAACCAGAAATAAGCACAGTAACGAACACATGGATAATTTCACGCGGGGATAAGAGCTGGCATCGTTCAGCAGGAACAGGGTTTTGAGATTGATCGGGTGAGGATGGTCAGGGAGGACTTGCCTGGGAGGGGTTGGGGGGGTAACTATGTGTAGAGTCCTGAACACCTTAGGAGCAGGTCAAGCCATGATGATCCATGGAAGGGAGTTCTCAGCAGGGAGAGATCTGAAGCTGCGGGTAGAGGGAGGCCTGGAGGCTGCAGGGCCCCTTCCCATCACTGATTCTCTGAAAAGGACTACAAGCATCCTTTCAAATGGTCTTTTTCTAGATTGTACCATTTTCCAATGGAACTCATTATATCATGGTAGGTAGTTCTGGGACCACAGAGACACAGAACAAGGTGGGCTGTGTTCTTCTCCATCCGGCTCTGGGTGTGGGCAGCAGGAGACCATCGCAGAGCAGGGCTCCCTTCTGGCGGCCTCAGCCCAGGCACAGGACAGCTCCCCCTGGCTCTAAGTTCCCCTTCCCACAGGAAGGGGGAGAAAAGACAGGAAAGGCTGCATCTCTAGTGCATCTGACCACAATTTAAACGGGGGGGAAAGCTGCATTCCCTGCGTACTGAGCGGGAAAAGAAGTGTAGACGTGAAAACCTTTGAATAAGCAATTAACTGGGTGGTAGCACAGGGCAGCGAAAAGAAAGATGAATTGCCCGGAATAAAGGCCGGGAAGGAAGATGAAAAGTGTTCCTGCGGTAAAGGAACTCTGATGCAAGCCACCACGAGATAAAGAAGCAATTGTTTGATATGAGAACAATGAGGTGGCAACTCTCCAGGCCACAAAGGCAGACACCTCTCGTGGCTTCCAGAGGGACAACAGGTGCTTTCACTGCTTGTTGATGAGTTTTAGCTACGCTGTGCCCAGTGCCTACTACGTGCTCCTCTACTCCTCCCTGGACAGCCTGTGCTGAAACCTCTTTCCTGACTTCCTGGCAGGATCGGTTGCTCTAGATGTTCAGTGGCTCGGGATAAGGTGCCCAGGGGCGTAACTTTATTTCTCTCCCTCTTGCTGGTTGGTGAGCTCTGGAGGAGGCGGGAGTGGGTTCAGGGCTTTTACTCATTTCTAAAAGTGTGTTTTCGTTCTTGTTGGATGGAGACATTCTTTTTAAAAGGAAATTGGGAAGATAAGCAGATAGAGATACAAGAAAGGAATCCAACTGACAGTCATCTACTAAGACCTATTAGCTCAGATTCCAGTAATCCGTAGGACAGAAGTCTCTTCTCTCCAGGAGCTCAATATCTAGAGAGAGCAACAGATACGTAAAGCTGCCATTTCAGTATAATGGGTTAAAGGCTTAGCTGGGGGTGTCCTGAATGTTATTGGGGGTGCATGGGTTATTTTTCTTGGCCAGTTGAAAAATCGGGGAGGAGAGGCTTCCTGGAGGAGGCAAGGTCTGATCTGATTTGAATCTAGAAGAATAGATAAAAGCTGATCAGGCAAAGGAGTGGGGTGGGGGGGCACCATGTAGCGGCAGGCATGTGTGCAAAGACCTGAGGGCCTGACTGAATCTGGTTCTTTCTGCCAATTTCAGGGAGGCAGGGGCTCCTGGTAAGTGAGGTATGAAAAGGGGTTGGCCAAATCACCTGGGATGGAAGCAGAGGGAAGAGGTGTCCGGGCCAGATCAGCTCAGGCTGTTGGCCATGATGGGTTCCCACTCCCCACAGGCCCTGGGGAGGAGCAGGAGACCTGATCAGAGTGACATTTTAAGATGTCATTCCACAAGCCAGGTTTGGAGTGAACAGGGCAGGATGAAGCAGAGAGACCATTAGGACACTGTTGAAATATCTCCTGGTGGAATTATGGTGGCTTCATCCTAGGCAAGGGCTAGAAATGAGAAGAGCCAGTAAAGGTAGAGCAATTCAAAGCAGGGATCCATGGTGCAGGGTTGACAGTAGAGAATCCGTGATGTGTGGGGCTAAATTTCAGACTTTCATCATGTCTACATTTGTATTTAAACTTCAAATGAAAAATTTAAAATGACTCGCATTGTGCAAGTTGTATGAAATATGTTAACAACTACAAGTCAAAGAATTAAGAACAATTCAAGTGGAATCTTCTGATCTATGTAACTTTTAGGGCCTGATCCAAGAATATATGGGGCTCTTTGTTTTAAAAAATATATATATATTGGGATGCCTGGGTGGCTCAGCAGTTGAGTGTCTGCCTTCGGCTCAGGGCATGATCCTGGAGTCTCAGGATCGAGTCCCACATCGGGCTCCCAGTGAGGAGCCTGCCTCCTATGTCTCTTCTATGTCCCTGCTTCTGTGTGTCTCTCTCATGAATGAATAAATAAAATCTTAAAAAAATATATATTGGGGAAACAGTACTAGTAAATATTGAGGAGTCTCATGCTCTGAGTAGGTACTACCAGGAAATATTCTAAAACATGAAACTTTTCTCCTGAGGTCTCTGCACAGGCTATGGTGTTTTTCCTGGCTTTTTCATTTTTTTTTTAACCTAGAACGACATTATTTGAGTGAATTTTACTGTTCATCTTTGTCGTCTTTGCAACGTGCGATGCTAGTTTTTCTTTTTTTTTCTTTTTTTTTCTTTTTTTTCTTTTTTAAATTTTTTTAATTAATTTTTATTGGTGTTCAATTTACCAACATACAGAAAAACACCCAGTGCTCATCCCGTCAAGTGTCCACCTCAGTGCCCGTCACCCATTCCGCTCCAACACCCGCCCTCCTCCCCCCTTCCACCACCCCTAGTTCGTTTCCCCGAGTTAGGAGTCTTTATGTTCTGTCTCCCTTCCTGATATTTCCCAACATTTCTTCTCCCTTCCTTTATATTCCCTTTCACTATTATTTATATTCCCCAAATGAATGAGAACATACACTGCTTGTCCTTCTCCGATTGACTTATTTCACTCAGCGTAATACCCTCCAGTTCCATCCACGTTGAAGCAAATGGTGGGTATTTGTCATTTCTAATGGCTGAGTAATATTCCATTGTATACATAGACCACATCTTCTTTATCCATCATCTTTCGATGGACACCGAGGCTCCTTCCACAGTTTGGCTATTGTGGCCATTGCTGATAGAAACATCGGGGTGCAGGTGTCCTGGCGTTTCATTGCATCTGAATCTTTGGGGTAAATCCCCAACAGTGCAATTGCTGGGTCGTAGGGCAGGTCTATTTTTAACTCTTTGAGGAACCTCCACACAGTTTTCCAGAGTGGCTGCACCAGTTCACATTTCCACCAACAGTGTAAGAGGGTTCCCTTTTCTCCGCATCCTCTCCAACATTTGTTGTTTCCTGCCTTGTTAATTTTCCCCATTCTCACTGGTGTGAGGTGGTATCTCATTGTGGTTTTGATTTGTATTTCCCTGATGGCAAGTGATGCAGAGCATTTTCTCATGTGCTTGTTGGCCATGTCCATGTCTTCCTCTGTGAGATTTCTCTTCATGTCTTTTGCCCATTTCATGATTGGGTTGTTTGTTTCTTTGGTGTTGAGTTTAATAAGTTCTTTATAGATTTTGGAAACTAGCCCTTTATCTGATACGTCATTTGCAAATATCTTCTCCCATTCTGTAGGTTGTCTTTTAGTTTTGTTGACTGTATCTTTTGCTGTGCAAAAGCTTCTTATCTTGATGAAGTCCCAATAGTTCATTTTTGCTTTTTTTGCATTTTTTTATTGTTACATATATATATTTTAATTTTAATACAGAGTCAGATTTTAGAAACTGTACCAAGGAGAGCCAAAAACACTTTACACATTCATGATTAGCTTTAGTATTTTTTACGGTACCTACTGAAAATGTTATTTACTAGTAAGGAATGCCAAGTGTGTCCATCACCATTTGAATAGCTTGTAGGGGATTTGTGATTTCTTCCATGTTATCTCTTCTCAAAACCCAATCTGGTTTAAGTCTTGAAACTATTCTGGTTCTTACAGGTGTTTCTGGAATAAAGGGAGTACTTATAGAAGAATTCATCTTTTGTTTATAAAGTGTTCTTTCAGTATTCATTTTATGTTTATGAGCTGTAAGCTTGTAGAGACTATAAATACAGTCAACAACTTTGGACTTACTTGGAACACTAGAGGCCCTATTCGTTGTCTTCAATAAAACAGCTAACAAACAGTAGGTTTTTGTAAAAATGCTTCCACACTTGTCTGCAACTTTGTCACCAGGTTTTTCTTGGTACATTTGCAAAAGGTCCAGCAGTGTATCTATGCAGTTTTCTGCATCAGAAACTGCTGCAGTAGTTTTCTCATACTTAGCGACATTAAGCACGACTTGTACAGCATATCTGATGACTTCCATACAAGGAATGCTACGATTACAACTTCGGATCAAAACAAATATTTTAGAAACTGCTCCACTCTGGGCCATGTTCTCGCAACAAAGAACATCTAGTTCTTTGTTGAATGTGAGAGCATCAACAATTATCATTCAGAGAAAATGGAGAGCTATACTTTCTGGAAGAATAGCTCGTGAACACTTCTTAATGATGAAAAGACATCAAGCTGCTTGTTTGATCCAAGCGAATTTGAATAGCTTGTAGGGGATTTGTGATTTCTTCACAAATCTAGTAACTACCTCTAGGTGCTTTAAGGCCTCAAGAATAGCAGAAAGGTGCTTCTAGGTCAAAAGATAATGAAGTGCAAGCGCAGTTCTTTTGTAAAGTTTGTTTTCTTCTCGAATCTCCCTGTTAACAAGTTGAAGACTTAGTCGTATAGCTTTAATTTTTGTACAATCATTTTTCTTCCTCCAAGAGTATCCTCTCCATAATGCCTGAATTCTACTGATTGCATTATTAAATTTTTCCTGTTTTTTACGGAGGAGGAAACGGCGTACTGCTTTCTGTATTACTGATGCAGCTCTATTCTGCTGGCTCATACATTCTGGAACTTCATGCTGACTTGTGAGGATGCTAGGGTATTTCTGAGCAAACCTCTTTTGCTGTAATCTTGTTCGAAACCACCTCTGGATACAGATGACTGCATTAACCTGCTTGTTAGTATTCTTCATAGACATGTGATGTTTATATGCTCTTTGAATTTTAAGAGCAGACAGGTGATAATATGCAGGTGCTGTGAAGTGAAGAAGTCTGATTTTGGTTCTTTGTTCTAAAATTCTTTTTCTTACTAACCAACCATGCACTAGTGCTTGTAGAACAACTGTAGATTTTTTAAATTCTACTTATTTTATCCTTTGACATTTTCCAGCCTTCCTGGCTCGTATATATCTCTGTATGGTCAAAGCAGCAGACTTCTGCCGGAGAAAGACCTGCCTTGCTTTGTATCTTCTAAAATTCGCTTGGATCAAACAAGCAGCTTGATATCTTTTCATCATTAAGAAGTGTTCACGAGCTATTCTTCCAGAAAGTATAGCTCTCCATTTTCTCTGAATGATAATTGTTGATGCTCTCACATTCAGAAACCGTGTTCTCTCCAGTTTGGTGTAGAAGCAACCTTGAATGATTTTAACAGCTTTTAATACAGCTAGATAGTCTTTACGTGCTTTCCAATACCTATACCAGGCTTGAATCTTGCAGGCAGCTTTCACTTGATGTAAATATTTCCTGGCTTTATAGCTCCTCCACACAGCCTGGATTTTTATGGTGCTATCTTTAATTTTCTGAAACCTCCGTTTCTGTATAAATCCTCTCGTTCTAGCTTGAATCATGATAATGCTGCTCCTAATTTGTAAATATACTTGTCTTTGATGTTTTGTAGACAAAAAGGCTCGGTGGTGATTTTGTAAGACGACTGCTGCCTTCCTGTACAATAAAAACTGCCTTCTTGTTTGCCACGTCCTGAAGTACTGCTGGAGGGTCACCGCAGCTCTTTTCTGCTGGACAAACCTTCTCCGACACACGGCCATCTGAAGGAAGTACTGAATGCGCAGGGCAGCACACTTCTGTGTTTCCAATTTCCCTGTGACCATCTCGCAGAAAGCTCTTTGAGTCCCTACCAGAGCCTCTCTCTGGGGGTACTCGGCCTCTTGTGAACAAGTGACCAGGGAAGCTCCACGCCACTTCTGAGTCCTAAGTGCTGAGCCGTGAACAGCTGCACACTGAGCTTCAGTTCTGCAAGAGCAGAAGGCAGACTGCTTAGCACTGGCTACCAGGTTTACCTCCGAGAGGGTTTTCAGTCTCTCTCTAACCTTCATGCCCCTAAAAGCAGCCTGAATAATTCGCACAGACTTCTGAACTGCCAAAAAATTTTCCCTTTCCACTTTTACTCGGATATAGGACCTAAAATAATTCTGTATTATAGCAACGGCGGTTTTCTTTGCTTGATAATCGAGTTTGGCTCTGTGCATTCGGTAGAATGACTGAATTCGTGTGGCAGCCGGGTGCCTATGCTGCATGTCCTCTTGCACCTTACAACTTCTATATGAAGACTGTGTACACACGACTGCCTGGGTGCGCACTGCAGTTAGTGCCTGTATCGTCTTTGGACAAAAATTACATTTGCTCTCAAGTGGAGATAATGCTTCCTTACTTTGGAGGCTTTAAAATGCTTCTGAATAATAGTGGCAGCCTGATGCTGTTCCTGAATCGGTTTCCTTAGGATCATGTCCCGGAAATCTGCTTCAGTACAGGCTGCTGCTGCATTCCTCAGTGCACTGTGTAGAAGAGCTTTCTTTTTATTTGCTCTATATTTTTCTTGTATTACTTTTGTAGCCCACTGGATCTCTTGGTAAAAAAGATACTGCCTATACATTCTGTATGTGCTTTGTATTATGATAGCAGCTCTGTGTTTTTCCCTTAAAAGCTGTCTTGCTTTCATTCCCTTATATGCAGCCTGAATGATCAAAGCAGAACGTCTCTGTCGAACAGAATTTTCTCTTTGCAATTTTGCAGCCCTGTATGTTCTGTAATGTTGCTGAATTAAAATGGAGGCATGTTTCCAGGTCTGAAATGTAACATATGTTCTGTGCATTCTGTAAGTGGCCTGGATGAGAACCGCAGCCCTGTGCATCTATTGCAGCTTCTTCTTTGCCACCAGCCTTGGGTAAGATGACTGGATTGTAATGACCGCTTTTTTTAATTTCAAGAATTGGTGCAAGTGATGCCTGGCACAAATGGTGGCCCGGGATTTTCTCTGAAAAAAAACCAGTAGCTCTTTTGAGGGAAATGAACCTTTTCTTCACCACTAAAGATCTAAACGTGCTTTGAATAAGGGTCGCAGAGGAATGCATGTTTTTCAAATGTTCTCTTTGCCTTTGTGGATGTATCTTGCAAGAAGTTACTGTGGCCAAGTTCAAAAAGTGTGCTGCCTGTGTTCTCTTCTATGATTTTGATGGACTCTAGTCTCACATTTAGATCTCTCATCCATTTTGAGTTTATCTTTGTGTATGGTGAAAGAGAGTGGTCCAGTTTCATTCTTCTGCATGTGGATGTCCAATTTTCCCAGCACCATTTATTGAAGAGACTGTCTTTCTTCCAGGGGATAGTCTTTCCTCCTTTATCGAATATTAGATGACCATATATTTCAGGGTCCACTTCTGGGTTCTCTATTCTGTTCCATTGATCTATGTGTCTGTTTTTGTGCCAGTACCACACTGTCTTGATGACCACAGCTTTGTAGTACAACCTGAAATCTGGCATTGTGATGCCCCCAGCTATGGTTTTCTTTTTTAAAATTCCCCTGGCTATTCGGGGTCTTTTCTGATTCCACACAAATCTTAAAATAATTTGTTCTAACTCGCTGAAGAAAGTCCATGGTATTTTGATAGGGATTGCATTAAACGTGTAAATTGCCCTGGGTAACATTGACATTTTTACAATATTAATTCTGCCAATCCATGAGCATGGAATATTTTTCCATCTCTTTGTGTCTTCCTCAATTTCTTTCAGAAGTGTTCTATAGTTTTTAGTGTACAGATCCTTTACCTCTTTGGTTAGGTTTATTCCTAGGTATCTTATGCTTTTGGGTGCAATTGTAAATGGGATTGACTCCTTAATTTCTCTTTCTTCAGTCTCATTGTTAGTGTATAGAAATGCCATTGATTTCTTTTTTTTTTAATTTTTTTTTAATTTTATTTATTTATGATAGGCACACAGTGAGAGAGAGAAGCAGAGACACAGGCAGAGGGAGAAGCAGGCTCCATGCACCGGGAGCCCGACGTGGGATTCGATCCCGGGTCTCCAGGATCATGCCCCGGGCCAAAGGCAGGCGCCAAACCGCTGCGCCACCCAGGGATCCCTGATTTCTGGGCATTGATTTTGTATCCTGCCACGGTACCAAATTACTGTATGAGTTCTAGCAATCTTGGGGTGGAGGCTTTTGGGTTTTCTATATAGAGTATCATGTCATCAGTGAAGAGGGAGAATTTGACTTCTTCTTTGCCAATTTGAATGCCTTTAATGTCTTTTTGTTGTCTGATTGCTGAGGCGAGGACTTCCAGTACTCTGTTGAATAGCAGTGGTGAGAGTGGACATCCCTGTCCTGTTTCTGATCTTAGGGGAAAGGCTCCAAGTGCTTCCCCATTGAGAATGATATTTGCTGTGGGCTTTTCGTAGATGGCTTTTAAGGTGTCGAGGAAAGTTCCCTCTGTCCCGACATTCTGAAGGGTTTTGTTCAGGAATGGATGCTGTATTTTGTCAAATGCTTTCTCTGCATCTAATGAGAGTATCATATGGTTCTTGGTTTTTCTCTTGCTGATATGATGAATCACATTGATGGTTTTATGAGTGTTGAACCAGCCTTGTGTCCCGGGGATAAATCCTACTTGGTCATGGTGAATAATTTTCTTAATGTGTTGTTGGATCCTATTGGCTAGTATCTTGTTGAGAATTTTTGCATCCATGTTCATCAGGGATATTGGTCTGTAATTCTCCTTTTTGGTGGGGTCTTTGTCTGGTTTCGGAATTAAGGTGATGCTGGCCTCATAGAATGAATTTGGAAGTACTCCATCTCTTTCTATCTTTCCAAACAGCTTTAGTAGAATAGGTATGATTTCTTCTTTAAACGTTTGATAGAATTGCCCTGGGAAGCCATCTGGCCCTGGACTCTTGTGTCTTGGGAGGTTTTTGATGACTGCTTCAATTTCCTCTCTGGTTATTGGCCTTTTCAGGTTTCCTATTTCTTCCTGCTCCAGTTTTGGTAGTTTGTGGCTTTCCAGGAATGAGTCCATTTCTTCTAGATTTCATAATTTATTGGCGTAGAGCTGTTCATAATATGTTTTTAAAATCGTTTGTATTTCCTTGGTGTTGGTAGTGATCTCTCTGTTCTCATTCATGATTTTAGTAATTTGAGTCTTCTCTCTCTTCTTTTTAATAAGGTTGGCTAATGGTTTATCTATCTTATTAATTCTTTAAAGGAACCAACTCCCGGTTCTGTTGATCTGTTCCACAGTTCTTTTCGTCTCGATTTCATTTAGTTCTGCTCGAATTTTAATTAACTGTCTTCTTCTGCTGGGGGTGGGGTCTATTTGTTGCTTTTTCTCTAGTTCCTTTATGTGTAAGGTGAGCTTTTGAATTTGAGTTCTTTCCAGTTTTTGAATGGATGCTTCTATTGCGATGTGTTTCCCCCTCAGTACTGCTTTTGCTGCATCCCAAAGATTTTGAATGGTTGTATCTTCATTCTCATTAGTTTCCATGAATCTTTTTAATTCTTCCTTAATTTCCTGGCTGACCTTTTCATCTTTTAGCAGGATGGTCCTTAACCTCCACGTGTTTGTGGTCCTTCCAAACTTATTGTTGTGATTAAGTTCTAATTTCAAGGCATTATGGTCTGAGAATATACAGGGGACTATCCCGATCTTTTGGTATCGGTTCAGACCCGATTTGTGACCCAGGATGTGGTCTATTCTGGAGAAAGTTCCACATGCACTTGAGAAGAATATGTATTCAGTTGAGTTTGGATGTAAAGTTCTATAGATATCTGTGAAATCCATCTGGTCCAGTGTATCATTTAAAGCTCTCGTTTCTTTGGAGATGTTGTGCTTAGAAGACCTATCGAGGGTAGAAAGAGCTAGATTGAAGTCACCAAGTATAAGCGTATTATTATCAAAGTATTTCTTGAGTTTGGTTATTAATTGGTTTAAATATTTGGCAGCTCCCACATTCGGGGCGTATATATTGAGGATTGTTAAGTCCTCTTGTTGGATAGATCCTTTGAGTATGAGATAGTGTCCCTCTTCATCTCTCACTATAGTCTTCGGGGTAAATTTTAATTTATCTGATATAAGGATGGCTACCCCTGCTTTCTTTTGAGGACCATTTGAATGGTAAATGGTTCTCCAACCTTTTATTTTCAGGTTGTAGGTGTCCTTCTGTCTAAAATGAGTCTCTTGTAGACAGCAAATAGATGGGTCCTGCTTTTTTATCCAGTCTGAATATATATATATCCTATTTCTCCACAACTAGCTTTATTTTCGCAAGCTGGAGCCATCAGTTGGTGGAAAATTAAATTTTATGGTAATGAGGTAACTCTAGCCAGATTAAATAATTTAAACAGCTGAATGCAGTCTTTACCTGTATGCCTATGAATCAATGCTCAGAATTTTCAGGGTCTGGCCTTCCCCTCCTCCTCCTCAAGGTGCTGCCCGATTGGTATGTGAGCCGAGTGCAATGACAGGGACATGGACTCTTGGAATGCTCTGGCAGTCCCTGTTCTGGACTGTTCCGCAGCTGGAGGGCTGCAGGACTGCTGGGGCTCTCCCTCGGCATCCTGTCAGGGCTTGCTCCAGAAGCTGGAGCCTGGGGACACCTCACAGTGTCTTCTCAGTCTTCATAGGAAGGGTCAAATCAGCTTCCCTGCAGACTCAAGTGAGTCAACAGGTGTCTTTAATCCTCTTGAGGTCCGGATCCAGAACAAAACAATCTCTGCTGCCTCCTGGATTGTCCAGCCCTTTTTGCCTGGCCTTGGCATCATCTTCAGCAAACTGTCTAGGAAGAGTGTCAACAGACTCCTGGGCTCTGTGGTGGCAGTTTCGGACTTGCGCCCTGCTCTGGGGATCTCACAGTGGCATGGGAGAGCTAGAAATAAGGCTGCACTCTGAAAAAAGCCTCACAATTTACTTTGACAAGACTGTTCTGGGTAGCATGCAGTGCTTCTCTTATTGCTAAATCAAGAAGCCTCAGTAGGCCTCAGCCTCTGGCTTTCTCCTTCATTTTTCTAATATGTGTCCTCCTTCAGAACTTACGGTAGGAAGAGGAGATAAAGGGCCACATGTCTGGCTGCTCACTCCCCCTATTTTTGCCTCACCTCTTTCCTACACCCACTGAGGCAGGATTGTGAGCTCCCACCTTCTCATCTGATCTAGACACAGATATGAGACTCTATAGTCTAATCTGTCTGTCCTGGTTATTAATATGTCACAGGGGATTAAAAACATGGAAAATCCTTTTATATCTATGCATGCCATGGCATTCATGGCTCTGTCATGCTAGAAGGTCAAGAAAGCCAACTCGAGAATCAAAACTGACTCTCCATGCCGGGTGATATCTAGTATCTCCTTCCCTGGAACTATAAATCTTATGGCCCAACCAGAGGGAAAATAGTGGAATGGAACAAGTCTACAGGTAGAAATTAAAATGCATTGGGGAGCCTGGTGGGCTCAGTCAGTTAAGCGTCTGACTTCTTATTTCAACTGAGGTTGTAATCTCACAGGTCGGAAGATTGAGCACTGTGTGCTTAATTAAGATCCTCTCTCTCCCTCTCCCTAGGCCCTTCCTCCCCCCCCAAATAAAAACAATTAAAGAAATTAAATAACTTTTGTATTTGCAAAATATTATCTATATGACATTCACTTCTCTCTCAAAATTGACAGCACAGCCTGTACTTACAAACACTGTGGTAAATTAATATAAGGACACCAATCCCAAATAAGATGTGCTCATAAAGGGTTTCAGATATTCAAATAAAATTCTCTTGGCCTTCTACTCTACATATGGAATTTACTTTCTCAATTTACAGAACTGCTCCTATTTGTATTTTTTTCTATATGGCCTGTAAATCAATGTACTCTTCTGATTTAAAGTGTTCTGTGAATGGGGCATTCACTAAGACAGTTGTATTTCTATCAAACAAGTCAAGTTAATGCTCAAAACTTCAGGCATTGTATGAAGTGGGTTTTAAAAGATGTTCACTCTCTGAACTTGCACTAAATGCCAGGTTCAGTTCATTCACAAGCTATTTGGCAATAACTGACAGCCTCAGGACTATCACAGTAACAGAAATTATCCTCCATGGTAAATTAAGCTTTCAGAAGGATTTACAGTTAACCACCATTTATTGAGCAAAATACTAATGTCTGTGATAGTCTCTAACAATGTTTATTCCCCCACATATTACAAAAATAAAAATTTCTACTTGTACCTTTAATTCCTATGAATTTTTTTCTGGGTAATATAATTTTGGCTAGTTGTCAAAATACTGCCTCTAATTATTTTCTATTGATTTCTTAAAAAACATGTAACATATAAACTAAAGGCCTAAAATTCATTCGTTAATGGTTTCCTTTGTTGGGCAGAAACCTTTTAGATAGTGGCACTGTCCCACATGTTTATTTTTACTTTTGTTGCATGTGTTTTTGGTGTCACATGCAAAAAGTTATTGCCAAATCAACATCAAAAAGCTTCTTTCCTGGGACACCTGGGTGGCTCAGCGGCTGAGCGCCTGCCTTTGGCTCAGGGCATGATTCCAGAGTCCCAGGATCGAGTCCCACATCGGGCTCCCTGCATGGAGCCTGCTTCTCCCTATGCCTATGTCTCTGTTTCTCTCTGTGTGTCTCTCATGAATAAATAAATAAAATCTTAAAAAAAAAAAAAAACTTCTTCCCTATGTTTTCTCCTAGGAGTTTTACAGGTTTTTTTTTTTTAAAAAAGGTTTGATTTATTTATTCATGAGAGACACAGAGAGAGACAGAGAGAGAGAGAGAGAGAGGCAGAGACACAGGCAGAGGAGGAGCAGACTCCATGCAGGGAGCCCGACACTGGACTCGATCCCAGGACTCCAGGATCATGCCATGGGCCGAAGGCAAGCACCAAACCATTGAGCCACCCAGGGATCCCCATTTTCAGGTTTTAAATTCAAGTCTTTAATCCATTTGAATTGATCTTTTTATAGGGTATAAGACAAGGTTAAATTTCATTCTTTTTCATACAGAGATTCAGTTTTCCCATCACCTGTTATTGAAGAGACTATCCTTTGCCCATTGTGTATTCCTGACACTTTTCGTCAGAGACAGTTGTCTTTCTAAGTGTCAGTTTATTTCTGGGCTATTTTGTTCCATTGCTCTATTTGTTTCCATGACAGTCCCATACTGTTCTGATTACTATAGTTTTGTAATAAAGATTGAAATCAGGCAATGTGATACCTCCTTCTTTTGTCTTCTTTCTCAAGATTGCTTTGGCTGTTCAGAATCTTTTGTGGTCCTACGCAAATTTCAAGATTTTTTCCTTGTGTTTGCAAAAATGCTACTGGGATTTTTATAGAGACTGCACTGAAACTGTACATCACTTTGGATAATGTGGACATTTAACAATCTTAATTTAATCACAGTGATTGATCTATGGAAGCTTTTCTATAAATCATGGCTCCTTTATAGATCCCAATTCAGTAGCAAAGAGTCAGTTAAATTCTATTTTCACTTAAATACAACTTTAAACAAGCCAAGTAACCCCCAATAAGAAAACAACAACTCAAGTTTACTAAGAGTGAAGTAATAGTTTTTCCTCAGTAGGAAGGATTTCTCATTCTTTAAGTAATGATATACATATTACTGATAAAGCCCACTCATGTAGTACCTAATGCATACCAGTACTATATTAAATGCTTTAAATTTATCATTTTATGTAAACCTCCAAAACTAGCAAATAGGATGGCACTGCAGTCTCCATTTGAAAGAGAAGGAATGAGTCTCAGAGATGTGTAGCAATTGGTAGAAAGAGATTATGAATAAAATCATACCTTGACCTCTATGTGATACCTCTTCCATTAAGTTCTTAATAACAGTCTAGGTCTGTATTTCTAACACCATGTTTGGGGAGGAGGTCATAAATTATGATACAATTTGAAATAAAAAGAAATTTGGCTGAGAATAAATTCTGGTGATGTGATAAAAAAAAAAGATAAATAGTGTATGATTTTCAAATTCTTCAAAGCAACTTATTTTAGGATAAAAAAGTATAGTCTAACAAAAGATTCATACAATACCTGGTTTGTGTAACAAATGATTAATTTCAACCAGCATGTGGCCTCTATGATGGGCTCCACACCCTAGTATTATTCATTCTTTCCCTATGAATAACTTCCCTCTTAAGTAACAACCAGCAACATGAGGTGCCTGAGTGGCTCAGCAGTTAAGCATCTGCCTTCAGCTTGGGTCATGATCCAAGGTCCTGGGATTAAGCCCTGCTCAACAGGGAATCTGCTTCTCCCTCTCCCTCTGCCCTTTCCCCTGCTCATGCTCTCCCTCTCATTAATTAATTTTTTAAAAACCTGGTGACACGGATAGGATGTCATTTCCATGAGTAGGCTAAAGATTGTGAACTTGTATTGCTGGTAGACTATCTATTGTTTCTTTGCTTGCACACAGTGATGAAGCAAGCTGCCATACTGAAGAGGCCAACATGGCAAGAAACTAAGGGAAGTCACTGGCCAAAAGCCAATGAGGATATGAAAACCTCAGTCTGATACTGGCAAGGAACTCCGTGCTGTGAAGACCTACTGAGTGAGAATGGATGTGCTGTATTCTTCCCCACTCAACCCTTCACATGAGACCACAGATCATGATTCAGGCCTTGTGAAAGACTATGAAACAGAGGGCCCAACTGAGCCATGCCCAATTTCTTACCCATAGAAACTAGAAGATGATGTGTGTATACTGCTATAAGCTTCTAAGTTTTACATTTTTGTTATAAAACAACAAATAATGATACATACAATATTACTGTTAAAATAATTCAATTATTCTAACTACTGATAATTATATTTAATTTTAATTTCCTTGAATCCATATCCTTAGCATAATTTTAATACTTATATCAACAATTCAAATATATATTTAACTAAATTAATGGGAATTATGTTCAGAAGTAAAACACTGACTAATAAGTGAAGGATCAAAGAGCCACACATGGTGAAGATTTCAAACTCTGGTGCTTAGTGTCCTCCAAAAGGAAGATGAAAAGATCAAATTAAGGAAAACCACTAATGAAGCATGCAATTTTCCCCAACTACTGAATTTCTTAGTTCAGGCTGAGTTACATTAGGAAGATTACTATAGCCAGTCAGGAATTCTATTGACTTAACTTTGTTCTCAAATATTTTCAAAGAAAGTATCTCATTATTTATTTTTTAGCTTATTTCTAAAGCATTTCAGCCATGGTTATGGAAACACAAGTAGCCTACCCAAATTATTAATCACGAGGATACTTCCATATCTGAGGAGAATAAGAATGAAAGTGTAAATATCAGCCATTGTAAAACCACTGAACTTTTTTTTTTTTTTTTTTTTGCTGTCATACGATTCATCTTCATTAACCAAATTAAGGTTATATATTGACATGATAAATATTTTGTAAGGTAGAAGAGCATTTTCGTACCAGTGATAAATCTGGATGAAGGCATAATTCATGATAAAGTATAAAAAGGTTTCTAAGGCTACTTGGTACCACTTCAGTGCCGTACTATATGACGGTACGTCAAAAATCAAATCTTTGGTAGAAATTAGGAATGACATCCAGGGAAATGCTTATATGAAAAGTGTAGGGGAGGGGCAAGATGGCGGCAGAGCAGGGTCTCCAAGTCACCTGTCCTCAACAAATTACCTAGAAAACCATCCAATCATCCTGAAAATCTACGAATTCGGCCTGAGATTTAAAGAGAGACCAG
The DNA here is from genome assembly GCF_048418805.1 of Vulpes vulpes. Lineage (NCBI taxonomy): Eukaryota > Metazoa > Chordata > Mammalia > Carnivora > Canidae > Vulpes > Vulpes vulpes. The sequence continues at coordinate 65,687 of NW_027325717.1, read as the reverse complement.
CTGGAACACTGCAGTGAGAAGAGTTCGCGCTTCTATCAAGGAGGAAGACGGGAAAAAGAAATAAAGACACAAAAGGCCTCCAAGGGGGAGGAGCCACAGGAGCCGGGCTGAGGCCGGGGCGAGTGTCCCCAGGACAGGAGAGCCCCGTCCCGGAGGAGCAGGAGCTGCACCAACCTTCCCGGGGGAAAGGCCTCCCGGGGAATTGGAGCAGGATCCCCAGAAAGGCGGGGATGCCCTCGGGCTCCCGGGGACAGTAACAGAGGAACCGCGCCCCGGAGAGTGCGCCGAGCTCCCTAAGGGCTGCAGCGCTCGGCGGGACCCGGAGCAGCTCGGAGGGGCTCTGGCGGCGGCTCCGCGGAGGGGGCTGCGGGGCTCCGGGAGCAGCTCGGAGGGGCTCGAATGCGGCTCCGCGGAGGGGGCTGCGGGGCGGGAGCGCAAATCCAACAGCGCAGGCCCCGGAGCCCAGGGCGCCGGGACACAGCCCAGGATCCGGCCTCCCCCGGGACAGGCAGAGGCCGGGAGGGCCCAGGACAGCGAGGACGCTCCTGCCTGGAACTGAGCAGATCAGCGGCCCCGCCCGGGAGCCCGCAGGCCCTGCAGACGGAGAGCCCCGGAGCTACTGCGGGAGCTGACTCCAGGGTCCCAGAGCTGCCCCCGCCACTGTGGCTTCCTCCTGGGGCCTGACGGGGCGAACAACCCCCACCGAGCCCTGCAGCAGGCAGGGGCGGAGCAGCTCCCCCAAGTGCTAACACCTGAGAATCGGCACAGCAGGCCCCTCCCCCAGAAGACCAAGGAGACCGACCAGTTCCAGGGGAAGTCAAGGGACTTAAAGTATACAGAATCGGAAGATACTCCCCCGTGTTTTTTTTGGTTTTTTGTTTTTGTTTTTGTTTTTGTTTTTGTTTTTGTTTTGTTTTTTTTTAATTAATTTTTATTGGTGTTCAATTTACCAACATACAGAAAAACACCCAGTGCTCATCCCGTCAAGTGTCCACCTCAGTGCTTTTGTTTTTGTTTTGTTTTGTGCTTTTTTTTTCTCTCTTTCTTCTTGATTTCTGATTGCTTCCCCCACCCCCTTTTTTTTTCTTTTTTCTCCTTTTTTCTTTCTTTTTCTTCTCTTTTTCCCCTTTTTTTTCTTCTTTCTCTTTTTTCTTTTTCTCTTTTCTTTCCTTCTCTCTCTTTTTCTCCTTTCCCCAATACAACTTGTTTTTGGCCACTCTGCGCTCAGCAAAATGACTAGAATGAAAACCTCACCTCAAAAAAAAGAATCAGAAACAGCCCACTCTCCCACAGAGTTACAAAATATGGATTACAATTCAATGTCAGAAAGCCAATTCAGAAGCACTATTTTACAGCTACTGGTGGCTCTAGAAAAAACCATAAAGGACTCAAGAGACTTCATGACTGCAGAATTTAGATCCAATCAGGCAGAAATTAAAAATCAATTAAATGAGATGCAATCCAAGCTAGAAGTCCTAACGACGAGGCTTAACGAGGTGGAAGAACGAGTGAGTGACATAGAAGACAAGTTGATGGCAAAGAGGGAAACTGAGGAAAAAAGAGACAAGCAATTAAAAGATCATGAGGATAGATTAAGGGAAATGAATGACAGCCTGAGGAAGAAAAACCTACGTTTAATTGGGGTTCCTGAGGGCGCCGAAAGGGCCAGAGGGCCAGAATATGTATTTGAACAAATCCTAGCTGAAAACTTTCCTAATCTGGGAAGGGAAACAGGCATTCAGATCCAGGAAATAGAGAGGTCCCCCGCTAAAATCAACAAAAACTGTTCAAAACATCGACATTTAATAGTGAAGCTTGCAAATTCCAAAGATAAGGAGAAGATCCTTAAAGCAGCAAGAGAAAAAAAGTCCCTGACTTTTATGGGGAGGAATATTAGGGTAACAGCAGACCTCTCCACAGAGACCTGGCAGGCCAGAAAGGGCTGGCAGGATATATTCAGGGTCCTAAATGAAAAGAACATGCAACCAAGAATACTTTACCCAGCAAGGCTTTCATTCAAAATGGAAGGAGAAATAAGGAGCTTCCAAGACAGGCAGGAACTGAAAGAATATGTAACCTCCAAACCAGCTCTGCAAGAAATTTTAAGGGGGACTCTTAAAATCCCCCTTTAAGAAGAAGTTGAGTGGAACAATCCACAAAAACAAGGACTGAATAGATATGATGACACTAAACTCATATCTATCAATAGTAACTCTGAACGTGAACGGGCTTAATGACCCCATCAAAAGGCGCAGGGTTTCAGACTGGATAAAAAAGCAGGACCCATCTATTTGCTGTCTACAAGAGACTCATTTTAGACAGAAGGACACCTACAACCTGAAAATAAAAGGTTGGAGAACCATTTACCATTCAAATGTTCCTCAAAAGAAAGCAGGGGTTGCCATCCTTATATCAGATAAATTAAAATTTACCCCAAAGACTATAGTGAGAGATGAAGAGGGACACTATCTCATACTCAAAAGATCTATCCAACAAGAGGACTTAACAATCCTCAATATATATGCCCCAAATGTGGGAGCTGCCAAATATTTAAACCAATTAATAACCAAACTCAAGAAATACCTTGATAATAATACACTTATACTTGGTGACTTCAATCTAGCTCTTTCTACCCTGGATAGGTCTTCTAAGCACAACATCTCCAAAGAAACGAGAGCTTTAAATGATACACTGGACGAGATGGATTTCACAGATATCTACAGAACTTTACATCCAAACTCAACTGAATACACATTCTTCTCAAGTGCATGTGGAACTTTCTCCAGAATAGACCACATCCTGGGTCACAAATCGGGTCTGAACCAATACCAAAAGATCGGGATAGTCCCCTGTATATTCTCAGACCATAATGCCTTGAAATTAGAACTTAATCACAACAAGAAGTATGGAAGGACCACAAACACGTGGAGGTTAAGGACCATCCTGCTAAAAGATGAAAAGGTCAACCAGGAAATTAAGGAAGAATTAAAAAGATTCATGGAAACTAATGAGAATGAAGATACAACCGTTCAAAATCTTTGGGATGCAGCAAAAGCAGTCCTGAGGGGGAAATACATCGCAATACAAGCATCCATTCAAAAACTGGAAAGATCTCAAATTCAAAAGCTCACCTTACACATAAAGGAACTAGAGAAAAAGCAACAAATAGACCCCACCCCCAGCAGAGGAAGACAGTTAATTAAAATTCGAGCACAACTCAATGATATCGAGACCAAAAGAACTGTGGAACAGATCAACAGAACCAGGAGTTGGTTCTTTGAAAGAATTAATAAGATAGATAAACCATTAGCCAACCTTATTAAAAAGAAGAGAGAGAAGACTCAAATTAATAAAATCATGAATGAGAAAGGGGACATCACTACCAACACCAAGGAAATACAAACGATTTTAAAAACATATTATGAACAGCTGTACGCCAATAAATTAGGAAATCTAGAAGCAATGGACGCATTCCTGGAAAGCCACAAACTACCAAAACTGGAGCAGGAAGAAATAGAAAACCTGAACAGGCCAATAATCAGGGAGGAAATTGAAGCAGTCATCAAAAACCTCCCAAGACACAAGATTCCAGGGCCAGATGGCTTCCCCGGGGAATTGTATCAAACGTTTAAAGAAGAAATCATACCTATTCTACTAAAGCTGTTTGGAAAGATAGAAAGAGATGGAGTACTTCCAAATTCGTTCTATGAGGCCAGCATCACCTTAATTCTGAAACCAGACAAAGACCCCACCAAAAAGGAGAATTACAGACCAATATCCCTGATGAACATGGATGCAAAAATTCTCAACAAGATACTAGCCAATAGGATCCAACAACACATTAAGAAAATTATTCACCATGACCAAGTAGGATTTATCCCTGGGACACAAGGCTGGTTCAACACTCGTTAAACCATCAATGTGATTCATCATATCAGCAAGAGAAAAACCAAGAACCATATGATCCTCTCATTAGATGCAGAGAAAGCATTTGACAAAATACAGCATCCATTCCTGATCAAAACCCTTCAGAGTGTTGGGATAGAGGGAACTTTCCTCGACACCTTAAAAGCCATTTACGAAAAGCCCACAGCAAATATTCTCAATGGGGAAGCACTGGGAGCCTTTACCCTAAGATCAGGAACAAGACAGGGATGTCCACTCTCACCACTGCTGTTCAACATAGTTCTGGAAGTCCTCGCCTCAGCAATCAGACAACAAAAAAACATTAAAGGCATTCAAATTGGCAAAGAAGAAGTCAAAGTCTCCCTCTTCGCTGATGACATGATACTCTACATAGAAAACCCAAAAGCCTCTACCCCAAGATTGCTAGAACTCATACAGCAATTTGGTAGTGTGGCAGGATACAAAATCAATGCCCAGAAATCAATGGCATTTCTATACACTAACAATGAGACTGAAGAAAGAGAAATTAAGGAGTCAATCCCATTTACAATTGCACCCAAAAGCATAAGATACCTAGGAATAAACCTAACCAAAGAGGTGAAGGATATATACCCTAAAAACTATAGAACACTTCTGAAAGAAATTGAGGAAGACACAAAGAGATGGAAAAATATTCCATGCTCATGGATTGGCAGAATTAATATTGTAAAAATGTCAATGTTACCCAGGGCAATATACACGTTTAATGCAATCCCTATCAAAATACCATGGACTTTCTTCAGAGAGTTAGAACAAATTATTTTAAGATTTGTGTGGAATCAGAAAAGACCCCGAATAGCCAGGGGAATTTTAAAAAAGAAAACCATAGCTGGGGGCATCACAATGCCAGATTTCAGGTTGTACTACAAAGCTGTGGTCATCAAGACAGTGTGGTACTGGCACAAAAACAGACACATAGATCAATGGAACAGAATAGAGAACCCAGAAGTGGACCCTGAAATGTACGGTTATCTAATATTCGATAAAGGAGGAAAGACTATCCATTGGAAGAAAGACAGTCTCTTCAATAAATGGTGCTGGGAAAATTGGACATCCACATGCAGAAGAATGAAACTGGACCACTCTCTTGCACCATACACAAAGATCAACTCAAAATGGATGAGAGATCTAAATGTGAGACAAGATTCCATCAAAATCCTAGAGGAGAATACAGGCAACACCCTTTTTGAACTTGGCCACAGTAACTTCTTGCAAGATACATCCACAAAGGCAAAAGAAACAAAAGCAAAAATGAACTATTGGGACTTCATCAAGATAAGAAGCTTTTGCACAGCAAAGGATACAGTCAACAAAACTAAAAGACGACCTACAGAATGGGAGAAGATATTTGCAAATGACATATCAGATAAAGGGCTAGTTTCCAAAATCTATAAAGAACTTATTAAACTCAACACCAAAGAAACAAACAATCCAATCATGAAATGGGCAAAAGACATGAAGAGAAATCTCACAGAGGAAGACATGGACATGGCCAACAAGCACATGAGAAAATGCTCTGCATCACTTGCCATCAGGGAAATTCAAATCAAAACCACAATGAGATACCACCTCACACCAGTGAGAATGGGGAAAATTAACAAGACGGGAAACCACAAATGTTGGAGAGGATGCGGAGAAAAGGGAACCCTCTTACACTGTTGGTGGGAATGTGAACTGGTGCAGCCACTCTGGAAAACTGTGTGGAGGTTCCTCAAAGAGTTAAAAATAGACCTGCCCTACGACCCAGCAATTGCACTGTTGGGGATTTACCCCAAAGATTCAGATGCAATGAAACGTCGGGACACCTGCACCCCGATGTTTCTTTTTTTTTTTATTTTATTTATTTATTTATTTATTTATTTATTTATTTATTTATTTTTTAATTTTTTTTCAATTTATTTATTTATGATAGTCATACAGAGAGCGAGAGAGAGAGAGAGAGAGAGAGAGAGGCAGAGACACAGGCAGAGGGAGAAGCAGGCTCCATGCAGGGAGCCCGACGTGGGATTCGATCCCGGGTCTCTGGGATCGCACCCTGGGCCAAAGGCAGGCGCTAAACCGCTGCGCCACCCAGGGATCCCCACCCCGATGTTTCTATCAGCAATGGCCACAATAGCCAAACTGTGGAAGGAACCTCGGTGTCCATCGAAAGATGAATGCATAAAGAAGATGTGGTTTATGTATACAATGGAATATTACTCAGCAATTAGAAACGACAAATACCCACCATTTGCTTCAACGTGGATGGAACTGGAGGGTATTATGCTGAGTGAAATAAGTCAATCGGAGAAGGACAAACAGTGTATGTTCTCATTCATTTGGGGAATATGAATTATAGTGAAAGGGAATATAAAGGAAGGGAAAAGAAATGTTGGGAAATATCAGGAAGGGAGACAGAACATAAAGACTCCTAACTCGGGGAAACGAACTAGGGGTGGTGGAAGGGGAGGAGGGCGGGTGTTGGAGGGGAATAGGTGACGGGCACTGAGGTGGACACTTGACGGGATGAGCCCTGGGTGTTTTTCTGTATGTTGGTAAATTGAACACCAATAAAAGTTAATTAAAAAAAAAAGTGTAATACACCATGTGAGGCACTTCTAAACACTAAATTCCAAAGATTATGTAGCTACACTCTCTCACCAGCATCCTCATCACAGTTATCTTTATGAGTATGGATACACATGAGCGTAAAGTTAAACAAAATGGAATAAAGCCAGTTTTGTACTCTTAGGCATTTTTCACAATAACATCAATAGCAAAATAATAAAAATAGTACTAGCAATTTAAATAAATTTTGGTATCATCAAAAAGAAAATTACTGAGCCATCAAGCATTCTTGTTCCAACCTGGATACTCAGCAGAACAAGCTAAATGCAGAGTCCTTCTATTTGACACATTGACAGAAAGGCATTAGTGAGTTTTTTTGTTTGTATTGTTTGACTGTCTGCCTGCTTTAGATAATTAATTGGAAGTTATAATTATTATCTCTAAGTACAGCACGTAGGACTAAATGGTTTAAATAATTCTTCAAATGATGAATTTTTAAAACACTGATTTTGTTGATAGAGAAGTGCAGGAAAGGTATTTATACCTGCTGCATCAGAGAAGTATAAAATGTGTCAGGTTAGCTTGGTGGAGGGTTCAGAACAGATAAAGAAGGGAAAGCAGCTATGTTACTTCAAGGAAGAAGTTATGATGCCCCCCTACACAGGGGAAAGGGGGGTGCTCAGATGGTAAATACGTTTCACTGTCAGTTTTAATAGTCTTACAAGGTATGTATAATGTCACAATTATATAGAGACAGAGAATTCTAGAAAACCTATCTTTGGAATTTCGTAAAACCTATTTATAAATATTGATAAAATTTTTTAAATTAAAAATATTTTTAGACAGATGCTCTTGTCACCAGGTCCCTCGGGATCCATCCAGACTCAAATGGAAATGAGTTATACATAAATACTGCTCCTGTCAATGGGAAGTCACTCCATAAATGTCCTTAGCACCACAGTTGAAAGTTCAGTCAATAGGCATACAACGCAGCCCTCAGCGTCACTCCTGTGAAAAACACAGGAAGCAAAAGCACTGCAGGAAGGTGAGCAAATGCTTTCACTCCAGGTTGGATGGGAGGGTGACAGGTGGCAGTAGTAGAAACAAAAAGTGTCTCTCTTGAGGAGGAGGAGAAGAGATAACCCTCTATCCTACCATCTGCAGGAAGCAGATGATGAAAAAGCATTCGAGCAAATTCAACACCATAATAAAAGCCTTCTGCAGACTAGTAATAGAGGGGAACAATCTCAATCTGACAAAGATGATGTAGAAATAGCTTACAGCTAAAATCAGTCTTAATAATTAACCCCTTGATGATTTCTCCTAAGAGTGAATGTACAGTAAGAATGTACAGTCTTGCCACTTTTATTTAGCATAGTGCTGGACAGTCTAGCTAGTAAAATGAAGAAGGAAAATAAATAAAGGATACATTGTTCCAGAAGACAGAAATGAAACAGTAATAATTCACAGACAGCACAACTGGTTATGTACCGATTCCCAAAGAAACTCCATAAAACTTACTAGAACTAGTAAGTTGCCTTATAAAAAGAGCAGGACTCTGCTTAATACAGAAAAAAAATATATATATGTATATTTGCCATTAACAATTGCAAATTGAAATTTAAAATTCCATTTATAATAGCAAAACATATGAAATATGTGGGGATAAATGTCATAAAAATAATTTTAACATTTATGCAGTGAAAATTATAAAGTAATAATGTGGGAAATTTTTTAAAAGGTATAGTTTTTTTCACAGATTGGAAGACACAAATTACACATCTCCAAATTAATCTTTAGATTTAAAAAATAAAAATAAATCAATAAATAAATTTAGTGCAATTTCAGCATCAAACATTCTACAGCATGGCTGTAGGAATTGACAGGTTAACACTAAATTTTGCATGGTAAAGGGTAGGACTAAGATTGTTTAACAAAATTTTTGCATGGTAAAGGGTAGGACTAAGATTATCAAAAAAATTAAAAGAAAGAAGAGTAAAGTTGGAGGACTTACGCTATCTCATTCAACACCTGGGGTGAAGGTAGAATAATCAGACCCTTATAAAATGTCTTTGTGACCTAGGAATAGAAACAGGGGATGAGTGAGGAGAAGCGAATTCAGAAATATGTGCTCTCATGTGTGTGGGCCCATTGCTTTGTGACAACTGTGCAGACATAATTCACTGGCCACAGGAAAATCTTCTCCACAACTGATAATACTGAAACCAGACATATTAAACAAAAGCATAAGAAGCATCTCACGTCGTGTACGAAACGTGGACTTAAAAGGCTCAGACATCTGCTGTGAAACTCACTGTGTAAACGTCCTAGAAGAAAACGTAAGAGAAAGTCTTCATAGCCCCGAGTCGGGCGAAGCTTTCAAACAAATGACACAAAAGGCATGAATGAGTCAGTGAGGAGAGAAATCGAAAAGAGCAGAACATCATCAGAATATAAACGTTTCCCTCTGAGACACACCGTCAGGAGAATGAAGAGACGAGCCCCAGGTGGGGAGAAGCTGTTTCCCGAATGCGTAACTGAGGAGAGGCTGGTACCAGGAGGCAGAAGCGCCTGCTGCTGGGGCGCCGACCGGCGTGGCCGAGAAGACCCGAAGGGACACCTGCGCAGCAGCGGTCACCGCCACAGGTGACTCTGGACCTACCACAGCCCTAAGGCAGGGACGTTCCGGAGCCGCAGGGCGCCGGGCGGGGCGGGGCGGGGCGGGGCGGGGAGGCCTCGGGGTACAGCGACGCCGGACCGCCCCGGCCCAGACGGCGCCCTCGGCAATCCCACCCCAGAACCACCACCTTCCAGAGCCCCCCGCAGACCCGTCAGGCCCTCGTCAGCCCCCCCCCCCCGTCAGGTCCCCGTCAGGTCCCCGTCAGCCCCCCCCGTCAGGTCCCCGTCAGGCCCTCGTCAGCCCCCTCCTCCATCAGGTCCCCGTCAGGTCCCCGTCAGGCCCTCGTCAGCCCCCCCGTCAGGTCCCCGTCAGGCCCTCGTCAGCCCCCCCACCAGGTTCCCGTCAGGTCCCCGTCAGCCCCCCCACCAGATCCCCGTCAGGTCCCCGTCAGGCCCTCGTCAGCCCCCTCCCCCATCAGGTCCCCATCAGCCCCCTCCTCCATCAGGTCCCCGTCAGCACCCCCGTCAGCCCCCCCCCGTCAGGTCCCCGTCAGCCCCCTCCCCCATCAGGTCCCCGTCAGGTCCCCGTCAGCCCCCCCATCAGGTCCCCGTCAGGTCCCCGTCAGGCCCTAGTCAGCCCCCTCCCCCATCAGGTCCCCGTCAGGCCCTCCTCAGCCTCCCCCCATCAGGTCCCCATCAAGTCCCCGTCAGCCCCCCCGTCAGGTCCCCGTCAGGTCCCAGTCAGCCCCCTCCCCCATCAGGTCCCAGTCAGCCCCCTCCTCCATCAGGTCCCCGTCAGCCCCCGCCCCCGTCAGGTCCCCGTCAGGCCCCCGTCAGCCCCCTCCCCCGTCAGGTCCCCGTCAGCCCCCCCCCCGTCAGGTCCCCGTCAGCCCCCCTGTCAGGTCCCCGTCAGGCCTCCGTCATGCCTCCTCGCTCGGCGACCGCCCGCCACGGCGCAGCTGAGCACAGCGAAGGGCGCTCAGGGGGGAACGCAGGGTGAACACACCACAGCGCCACGGGAGGATACGTCAGTTCACCCGCTTCAGACGGTTCATTTCCAGCCAGTCGCTCTGACAGAACATCTAACCGGGGCTCATTTAAATTGCATCAAGTCCATCCAACGCGCAGGACAAGCCGGCGAAGGGCGCCTGAAGTGCTCCCGTGGAAGCAAACGCCAGAGCGGCTGCCCAAGTGCTGCAGCGCCGCCTCCTGGCAGGGTCCCTCGGAATCGGCCGAGCGTCTCCTTAGACCGTGGGGCGCAGGACGCAGCGCCTCTCCTGCCACATGGTCACCCTGACAAAACCCTCTCGGAACCGCTCCTGTTGATGGAGCGCGGACCAGTCAGAAGGGCTGGTGGATGCTTCTCGAGAGGACGCTGCGCAGTTTCCTTCCCTGAGTCACGTGCCATCTCTATCTGCTGGGGCTCAGCCCGGAGCACATGGGCACGTGTGTGTAGTCACGTCCCTGCTCTACACGCGTGGACACAGAGCGCGCTGGTTTGCTCAGGCCAGAGAGGTCTGCAGACTCACTGCTGTGGGTTTCCCCCAAGGCTCCCACGCCCTCTGGAGAGGAAGGTTTCGCATGTCGTTTGCCATTGGTCCTACTTCTCCCTTTTAGGTTTCACATTTTTTAAGAATCCACAGGCAGTAAGATTAACTTTTTGCATACAGCTCTGTAAATCCTGACACACGGATAAGTGTGTGGCCACCACCACACACGATAAAGACAAACAGCGTACCCGACACCCAGCAACTCCCCTTCTCCCTCATCCTCACCCGCTGGAACCCACGGATCTGTTCTCTGTCACAGCTCTATCCTCCCCTAAACACCACATAAATGGAGCCAAACAACAGGTTGACCTTCTAAGTCTGGCTGCCTTCTAAAACGCTCTTTAAATTGTAAATATGCAGTAAGGACATTTTTTTCCAGTGACCAATATTTGAGGAACAAAACTGATACCACCTCAGGACCTTACTGCTTTTATGGAATTTTTAGCAAATTGGGTTATTTAGTTTTTGTTTTAACCGGCAGATGGGAAGGCAGGGAAGACCCGTGACTCCAGAAGGTGGCAATCTGGAATCTCAGCGCATAGCTAAATAGTTATGCCACTGACCTAGATGTTGGGTTTTACATAACTGGATCTGCCCGTGTTTCCTCAGCTTTTTTTTTTTAGTACAGGGATCTCTGGGAACCAATCAGTCCCTTTGGAGAAGTAGTAGGAAGCTTTTGTTTGTTTTTCTCAAAGAATTCTTCATCTTTTCTTGAATCTTTTTTTTCAGCTAAAAGACTCAATCAAGAATATGTTCTAGTGTGAAAAGTAAGGTGCACAATTTCTTGTCATGATTATTCTCAAACTCCAGTTGGTTACTGGCATTTCCGGTCATATTCTGAGAAGAGATCAATTCTGAAAACAGTCAAATGTATATACTTTTGCTCTTATTCCTATTTCCAGGCCCTTTCTTCTTTTGCATTACAATGGCCATCATCTGTGACCCCACGGCCTTCAGCCCGGGCCACCACCACCAGGCCCTCTACAGGAACGTCTTAATGATTCATTAGCTCCTCCAGCAAAGACTCTGATACATGTGGACATTTGAAAGAGAGAGCTACGGATGTCGGGCACTATGATTCAGCTGCCTCAGAAAGTTGAGAGTAAATGACTACTTAAGTCCGATGTTGTAGAATAAAAGTCAGGTCCTGGAACAGACTGACCCAAATCATGCCCCATTTCCTGAGCTTATCTTGAAATTTTATCTTTCATATTCTTTGTTAGAATGAGAGTATCAATATTAAATATTATATTGCATCCACTTATGAGATATACTTTCTCACATTTTATTGACTTTGACATGGGATTATGTCTTCAAATCTTCATTTTAAAAATGTTTGTCAGCATCTTTTCTTTCACATTACCACCTAATAGTACATCTTAAAATTAAAATTTAAACATAAGAAAATCTTACTCTAATGCAAAGTTAAACATTACAATTCAATTAATGTCATAGAAATAAGGTAGGAGGATGAGGGGCACCTGGGTGGCTCAGTCAGTTAAGCGTCTGCCTTCAGCTCACGTCATGATCCCAGGGTCCTGGGATTGAGCCCCAACTTGGGCTCCCTGCTCAGCAGCAAGTCTGCTTCTCCCTCTCCCTTTGTCCCTCCTCCGTGCTTGTGTACACACACACACACTCTCTCTCTCTCTCATGCTTTCTCTCAAATACATAAAATATATTTTTTTAAAGAAAGTAGTAGAATGATGCAATATTAAAATTATTGATTTTGGGCACCTGAGTGGCTCAGCAGTTGAGCATCACCAGCCTTTGGCTCAGGGAATGATCCTGGGGTCCTGGGATCAAGTCCTGCATTGAGCTCTCTGAGAGGAGCCTGCTTCTCCCTCTGCCTTTGTCTCTGCCTCTCTCTGTGTCTCTAATGAATAAATACATAAAATATTTTTAAAGATTGTTTTAAAAATAAAATAAAATGATTGATTTAATTCAGTCCAGAATATTTACATTAAAAAGTATAAAAGAAGAACTGATACCATGGTGATATAGTATCTAATCACCTGGAGAAGTGAAGTCTTTCCAAGAGTCAATGTGGTTTGTTAGGAGCCATGGAAGTGTGAAAGTTGGACCACATTCTACTTTTGGATTTCTTGCCTTGTGGTCACCAAACTAAGGTTCATCATGAGAACCTTTCAGAAAATAGTATTCCAGAGTCATCTATTTCTGTGTAACAAACTATTCCAGACTAGGTGATATAAATCAGTGATTTTTTTTTAAATTATTACTATCTATCATGGCTCCAAGGGTTATTTGGGCTCAACGAGGTAGGATTTATTCAGCTTCTTTCCAGGGTTGCAGTCAGATCTTGAGTGACTGTGCCTAGAGGCCTCTGACAAATCTGATGCCTGGGATGGGAAGACAGGGACAGCTGGGAGCTGGGACATTTGTATTTCTTGGGCACCTCTGTATGTGGCCTGTTCATGAGGTCTCTCCAAGATGCTGTCTTCAGGGTAGTCAGATTTCTAACAATGCAGGCTCGGGGCCTCAGAGGTGGGTGTCTCCAGGGAGAAAGAGAGACACACAAAGAGCCTATGCAAGGTACTAAGCTCTTTATGACCTAAACTAGGTAGTGACGAGTCTGCGGCAATGTATTTGTTAGACTTGAGGCACTAATGACAGTCTTTATTCAAGGGAAAGATAATTAAATTGATGGATAAGTTTTAAAACTGCCACAAAGGGACGCCTGGGTGCTCAGCGGTTGAGCATCTGCCTTCGGCCCAGGGTATGATCCCAGAATCTGGGATCGAGTCCCACGTCGGGCTCCTCCCCACAGGGAACCTGCTTCTCCCTCTGCCTGTGTCTCTGCCTCTCTCTCCAACTCTTATGAGTAAATAAACAAATCTTTAAAAAATAATAAAATAAAAATAAAACGGCCACAAAGAGAAGGATTTTACTTATTTATGTTTGTTTCAAGTTTTTATTTAAATTCTGATTAATGTACAGTGTAATACTGGTTTCAGGAGTAGAATTTAGTGATTCGTCACTTACATATAACACCCAGTGCTCATCACAAGTGTTCTCCTTAATCCCCATCACCCATCTAGCCCATCCTCTGCCTACCTCCCCTCCAGCCACCCTATTTATTATCTATAGGTGAGTCTCTTATGGTGTTCCTTCCTCTCTTTTTTTTTCTCCCTTCCCCTATGTTTACCTGTTGATTTGTTTCTTAAATTCTACATATGAGTGAAATCATATGGTATTCATCTCTAACTTGTTTTGCTTCACATAATACATTCTAGCTCCATCTGTGTCATTGCAAATGGCAAGATTTCATTCTTTTTGATGGCTGAGTAATATTTCATTGTGTATATATATACCACATCTTCGGTTGATAGACATTTGGGAAAGAGAGGAATTTTAAGTGTAAGTTATCATTCTCTGAATAGTATAGTCAAGTACTCCAGTTTAAATAATCTCTACCAGGAAAGTTAATCACTGAAAAATCTGGTATTTTTTTAATAAATTTATTTTTTATTGGTGTTCAATTTGCCAACATATAGAATAACACCCAGTGCTCATACCATCAAGTGCCCCCCTGATATTTTTATTCTTAAAAAATATATAACAGTTACTCCAATATTTTCAATTAGTAGGAAAAAATCATAACTACATGTTAGTATTCTGCTGAGACAAAAAACTCTAAACAACCTAAGGAAAAAAACCAACAACTCACAGATATACAATGCATGTCTTTCCTAAACACCAACTGAATCAATACAAAAATCTCTCAACAAAGTTGCTTAAAAATCATAATGTTTCTTTATGAAATATTCATGTTTACTACCATGTGTTGAAGATCATTTTTATAATGCATTATGAAAGGAGATGTGTCCCTTGACAGTAATGGTCTCAGGTTACTGGATGATTTTATTTCTGCATCCAGAGAAATGTGAGGCCTACTTACTTGAATAATCAAAACAGGAAATATGTTCTACATGCTTGATATTTTTTCAATGAAACAAACATTAAGTGGTCAGATGATTCTCTAACTTGGACTCAGTTTTAAAGACCTGTGAACATGTGGATTCAAATGCGCAAACCGGACCCACTGAAGTAATTCTGTGTCACTCCACCTTATTTAAGAATCATGGGTGTCTGTGCATTGGAAGCCATGTTGTTTTGGGTAAGGAGTCTTCAGAAGTAGTATTTATTTTGAGGTTAATTTTCAGTAAGAAGTGGGCACAATGGGAAATAACGTCAGTAAAAAATATATTCAACTTTAAAACAAAAACACCCAAAATCTGTTTGTCCATGTGCTATGGATAAAAGTGATTCAGAAACTTCACTTTTTAAATGTATGTACATATCCCAATAGGCAGCCACTGATAAACTTTAAAAATGTTTTCACCATCATAGAGAAACATTTAAATATTAAATACTTAAATTAAGATATTAATATTTAAATTAAGATACTAGGACATGTTATTGGCATTAATAAAATCAACCTTATTTTAAGCATCAACCTGAATGCATGAAATGCATGATTTCGTTGAATTCTCACTACAAACCTTCAAGGCCAATGTCACCCACTCAATTTTAGAGCTGAGAAACCTACTCCAGAAATCACCCAAGTTTTTACAAATGCTCATGGAATCATTTCAGAGCCTCACAACAAACAATAATGAAAGAAAATGCAAAATACCCTTCTGACACATGACTTTTACCCTCTCCTTTCTTGCTGGTTTGTTTTAGAAAACCCTCTATTCTCTGGTCAGGTCCTTATCAGATTCAACATGACCATCAGCCTTACAAGACATCTGACTCCCAGACTGGCATTCATTAATCCCAGACAAAATAACAACAAGAAATTACGGATACACCGCCACCCACCAGCCCTACAAGCTACTTCAGTGAAAGAACAAATTAAACTTGGAATATGGATCACTAACTTTAAGCACTGAATTGATTAGATCAGTAAAATATTTACTGATCACATACTGTGGCTCACTCCAGGACAGAAGAGCTAATACCAACAAATGCCTGTTCTCTTGGAGCTTCCATTCTAGAGGTTCAGATAGGCAGAACAAATAGCAAAGTCAAATCCCAGTGGTTAAAAAAGGAAATGAAGCAGGGCAAGTTGAGTCGAGACTCTGGCAGGAGAGGCCTCGTTGGGGTGGTGACGTTTCAGCAGAGGTGACATTATACATTATGGCTTGACTTAAAACTGGCCTGCTTTCCCTGGACAAATTACATACCTTCTGTAGGTCTAGTTTCCTCATGTATAAAGTTAGGGATTGGACTAGAAGGGCATTTAATGGACCTTCAAACTTTGACATTCTATGACTTGGAGATGTTTTATTCAGAAGTGAGCCTTACAGTGAAGAGTTTACACCACTGGCTAATCTAAAGACCCTCTGATTCCATCGGGACCAAGGTGTCAATCTATCACGGTGTCGCATTCCCTTATGAATCTTCCCCTCTAGAGGCAAGGTCTGCTCTCTTAATCTATGAAGACTGTTTAAAAAGTAAATACTCCTCTGCAATAGACATAATATTTCTCCTTCTTCTTCTTCCTCTTCCTCTTCCTTCTCCTCCTCCTTCTTCTTTTTTTACATCCCATGACCTACTTATCTTATAACTTGAAGCTTATACTTTGTGACCCCCTTCACTCATTTTGCCCACCTCCAATCCACCCCACTTCTGGCAACCATCAATCTGTTATCAGTACCTACAAGCTTGGCTTTGGGGGTGGGTTTTTTTTTTTTTTTTTAGATTCCATATATAAGTGAGATTATACAGTATTTGTCTTTCTCTATTTCACTTAGCATGATGAAGGTTCACTCATACTGTCACAAATATCAAATTTTCAATTTTATGGCTCAATAATATTCCATGATCTATAGATACCACATTTTCTTTATCTATGCATCCATCAACAGACACTTAGGTTGTTCCTATCTTGGTTATTACAGATAATGCTGCAATAAATATAGGGGTGCATGTATCTTTTCAAATCAGTGTTTTTATTTCCTTTGGGTAAATACCCAGTAGTGAATTACTAGATCATATGGTAGTTATCTTTTTAATTTTTTAAAAAACTCCCATAACATTCTCCACAGTGGCTATACCAATTTATACTCCCACCATCAGTGCATAGGGTTCCATCTTCTGCACATCCTTGAGGGGACTCATTATTTTGTATCTTTTTGATACTAGCTGTTTGAATGTGTGAGATGAGATCTCACTGTACTTTTGATTTGCCTTTCCCCAAAGACTAGTGATGCTGAGCATCTTCTCATGTACCTGCCAGCCATTTGTATTCTTCTTTGGAAAAATGCCGATTCAGATCTTCTGTCCATTGTTAAATTGTACTTCTTGGGGCTTTTTTGCTGTTGATTTATAGGAGTTCTTTACATATTTTGGATATTAAACCCTCATCAGATATGTAATTTGCAAATATTTTCTCCCATTCAGTAGGTTGTCTTTTCATTTTATTCACCAATTTCTTTGCTGCCAGAAGCTTTTTTAGTGTTTCCCATGTGTTTATTTTTGTTTCTGTTGCCTTTGCTTTTGGAGTGAAATTAAAAAAAATCATTGCCATGACTGGTATCAGGGAACTTATTACCACCTGTGTTTTCTTCTAAGAGTTTTATTGTTTACAGCTTACATTCAAGTCTTCAATACACCTTGAGTCAATTTTTGTGTATACTGTAAGACAGTGGTCCAGTTTCATTGTTTTGCATATGACTAGCCAGTTTTCTCAGCATCATTTATTGAAGAAACACCATAGACACAATATTTCTGAATACCATCAAGGAATTTTCAGAATTCCACATTGGTTTATCTTGTTAAGCAGATAGAGATATCTAATTTGGTAAACTATTTACTGCCCCAAATTCTTATAATTTTTGAAAAACATCATGAAATCTATTTCAATGCAGACCCTGACTTTATTGTTGTTGTTGTTGTTTTTAAACACATGAAGGGGGGATCTCTCGGTGGCTCAGTGGTTTCGCACCTGCCTTTGGCCCAGGGCGCGATCCTGGAGTCCCGGGATCGAGTCCCGCATCGGGCTCCCGGCATAGAGCCTGCTTCTCCCTCTGCCTGTGTCTCTGCCTCTCTCTTTCTCTAGGTCTATCATAAATAAATAAAAATAAATAAATATATATATACATATATATTTTAAAAAATAAAAAAATAAACACATGAAGGCTGATACTGAGTAAGTGGTATCAGGAGCTGGGATTATATAAAAGGAGGAGGTGATTCTGAATGTATCGGTTGAAGAACCAGGATCCACAGAGACCTCCTAAACCCAGTTTAATGGACTGAATCTAGAAAAATGTACTGGTACAAAGGCAAAATTCTATACTAATTACTAGCAAACCACGTGAAAAAGAATGGCATTAAGAAGATTGGTAGCAATATACACAAAGAAGATCTCCTTACAAATTTTAGCAGTAATAAGTGTGTAAGTTGGATTAACCTATAATAACAGGTTCCTCCAAACAATCACTCAGAGCTCTTGCTACTTAAAGGGTAGTCTCTGAACCTGCTACATCAGGACACCTGGTAGCTGGTTAGAAATGCAGACTCTTGGGATCCACTCCAGATGCTCACAACCAGACTCTGGAGATTAAAAAGATTCCCATGTGATTCTGCATGTACCACCCTAGGCTCTGAACCAGGCCAGACCAAGTGAGTCTCTAGCCTAGCCTAGAGAAACCATACCTACAATATAGGAATACCATTAATAATATGAATAATAATAATAATTAATAATAATAATAAGTAGATCAGTTAGATCATGACAGAGGACAAACTCAAACCTCTAAAACTATCAAAATTATTCAAAGGCCCTAGGAATGTACAGTTCAAAATGTACTATCCATTACACAGCAGCCACTAGCTAGTGACATATAAGTATTCAGCACTTAAATGAAGCTAGTCCAGGGGCACCTGGGTGGCTCAGTCAGTCTGCTTTCGGTTCAGGTTGTGATCCCAAGGTCCTGGGATGGAGCCCCACATAAGGCTCCCTGCTCAGCTGGGAGCCTGCTTCTTTCTCTCCCACTGCCTGTCTCTCCGCTTGTTTGTTCTCTATCTCTAATAAATAAATAAGATCTTTAAGAAAAAAATGAAGCTAGTCTGAATTCATATGTTCTGTAAGTATATATATATAAAAAAAAAACCCTCACTGCAAAAACTTAGTAAAAAAAATATTTTGAAGTATCTCTTTAATAGTTGTTTATATTTAATACGTTGAAGTACTATGTTAGCTGTGTTGGTTTAACTCAAATCTAGAATTAATTTTACCTGTTTCTATTTGCAATTTTAAACACAGCTCCTGGAAAATTTTAAATAGCCCATGTGGCTCCCATTTTATTTCTACTGGACAGTACTACTTTAGAGACACGGAGGGTAGGCAGGTAGCTTTTCTCAAAATGTGGAGCACCACTGTATGGGAGAAAAATTAACTTGGCTCAGTCTGAAACCAAGGATTACAATCAGATCTTAATGTTGTTTTATGATCAAGAGCAAGCAAAGACTCTTCTCGTTTTCTCAAATGCCCAGTAGGGAATGTCATCACTCCTGCAGATTCATCACTGAATCTGAGAGTCACAAAAAGGTTGCATTTCTTGTCTCACAAAATAATCTGAAAAAATGGCGATGAAAAAGAAACAAGAAAACTTAACTACCTATCACAGGGCATTATTTCATGAGCAGTTCCCGATACATTCTCTCTTTTTCTCCAGAGAAAAATTATAGCAATTCATTTTATTTTCTCTTTAGAGAATGACTGGTGGGGTGGAAGTCCAGGCAGGCAATAGCATGAGCAGAAGCACTGACATCCCTGATTGCAGATGAACAACTTCCTGAAGATGCCACTTACCCTTGCTAAATGTCCTCATGGACAAATTACACTTCATCTATTAGAACAAATATTGCCACGTTGAGACTGTCAAGCTATCCAGCCAGTCTGCTTCAGTATTGCAGAAGGAAAAAATAAGTAAGTGAAGCTTCTCTGTGTCCATAATACTGAACCCAACAACATATAATCAAGACTGACAACAGAGCTTAGCAAAAAATATCTATCTCACCATTATGCTATTGAGGATAATAGCCCAGAAAATAACTACCTGATCTTGATTCCAATGTAAGCTACAAAATTTGGGCTCTCATTTTACTAGTTCTAAGTAGTCCATCTTCTAAATGCCCCTTAAAAATGCTAAATTATCATTTATGGTCCTAAGGGATGAACTGTGACGATATGTGGACCAATGAAATCTCCAAAGTAAATTTTTTCAAGGGTTGTTTAGTTGGTTTTAATAGAACCAGGTTTTTGAAGGGAAAATAAAGGAATATATTATTTGAGCTAACACAGAGAATCTGAAGAGTAGTCTGACCTATCTTCGAGTTATGAAAGATCTATATCCCAAAGTGGTTCATATAGTGCTCCCTCATCTAGATATAGGATCTAGAGAATTCTGTTTGAGTTCTAGTTCTCATCAAGGTCAAATTATTGAGATCTTCATTTGCTTAGAGCTTAATGAGGACATTGCTGTTATACTGCCATTCTCCTCTTGGCTCTAACTTTCCATATTTCTACATAAATGGAGAGGGGAAAAAATAAGACTTCCTATTTAACCAAAGTAAGCCCACATTTATCCAAATAAAACCTAGGTGATATTTTTAATACATATTTTAATACATATTTCTATGAAGGATGTGTAACACTTCCCCAAAGACTTTTTAAAATTTATAAAGCCATCTATCTTGAATGCATTATGAATCCTCCCAAGGAATGGATAGATTGGAACACACACATACACACACAACATTCTTTGCCAGATTCTGAAGTCTAATAATGCAACTCCTGAAGCAAATTAGGATTTGCATTTGCAGATTCCCATTAAAATGACAGCAATCTCCCAGCTATAATTATTTCACTCATTCTGAAAATTGGTAATCTGTTTTAGCATAAAGTAGCATAATCCAGAATGTCTATATCACTTTGTTTTTAAATGCAGAACTGATGGATTCATGGAGCACCTGTTGTTTACTTTAATCTCAGCTATTTTAAAGATCTCATGTTTATCCTGTTGCCAGCTTTTTGATACATTGATGGTTTTTAAAAAAATCAAGAACTAAGTCCATCTTCGTATTGATCATTATATTCACCTGGGAAATTACTTTTTCACCACCAAACCTCACATATGGTAAGTCTTACTAGTGTCTTACTCAAGCTGCACAGGAAGTATCTAAGTCCAATATGCATGTTACAGCCTTACTGTAAGTAAGAGCAGGCAGGTGAAATAAGGAAGCTATCCCATATCTGACTTGAGTGCCCAGGGAGCTATCATCTTTGGCAAACTGGAGTTTGGATATGCCCAGAACTGGGTAAGACCTGACTCTGATGGCTTGATGGCTAAGAATTGACAAGGGAATCACTGCTGTGTTAGGAGAACAGCTCCAAGATCGAAACCAGTTTTCTGTTCCAACTTCCACGACATGAAATAACCAGGGATGTTGACACTGGTCTTACCACTACTCTAAGTATGACCGGCCAGTCAGCTTTATAAAATCAGGGCCTTAACATGTCTTTTAAAAAAATAATAACTTCTGCATCACTTATCCACAGAACAATGCTTCAATTTAGTAGGTACATAATAAATATTTGTTTGATAAATAAAAAGCTATTGGGCAGCCCGGGTGGCTCAGTGGTTTAGTGCCACTTTCAGCCCAGGGCCTGATCCTAGAGACCCGGGATCAAGTCCCACATCGGGTTCCCTGCATGGAGCCTACTTTTCCCTCTGCCTGGGTCTCTGCCTCTCTCTCTCTCTCTCTCTCTCTCTCTCTTTCTCTCTCTCTCTTTCTGTGTGTGTGTCTCATGAATAAATAAATAAAATCTTTAAAAAATTATATTTTAAAAAAAGCTCTCATCCACCCCATGGTGATTGTTAAAGATGAAATCATGTGTCGCCTTCCAAATTCCTACATTGATATCCTAACCTTCAGGACCTCAGAATGTGATCTTACGTGGAAGTAGGGTCATTGCAGATGTAATTAGTTAGGATGAGATCATACTGGAATAAGGTGAGGCTCTAATGCAATGTGACTGGTGTCCTCCAAAAAGGCAGGCCAGTAGAAAAGGCATATGTGCAACTGATGAATTACTGAACTCTACATCTAAAACTAATGATATACTGTAAGTTGGCTAATTGAATTTAATTTTTTTAAAAAAGACATGCATATACAGAGAACATCACATGACAGAAAAGGCAAATAAGGGGTGATACAGTATAAGCAAATGAAAGCCAAAGATTGCCAGCAACCACAGCAGTTAGAGGTAAGGAACAGATTTTCCCTCCTAGCCATCAGTAGAACACCTGGATCTCAGACTTCTAGCCTCCAGAAGTGTGAGATAATACATTTCTTATTTAAACCACCCTACCTACATAATTGTTACAGCAGCCCTATGAGAGGAATACAAACTAATATAGTAGCCAAGACAACCTATGACTTGAAACTTATAAATAAATATGGAAAATTTTTTTTTTAATTTTTATTTATTTAAGATAGTCACAGAGAGATAGAGAGAGGCAGAGACACAGGCAGAGGGAGAAGCAGGCTCCATGCACCGGGAGCCCGATGCGGGATTCGATCCCGGATCTCCAGGATCGCACCCTGGGCCAAAGGCAGGCGCCAAACCGCTGCGCCACCCAGGGATCCCTAAATATGGAAAATTTAAATATGAATAAGTTTAATAGAATATGAAAGCTAAGAAAAAATTTAAGGGGTGTTTATATTCAACATTTAGATCCCTAAAAATTGCATTTAGTCTATATTTAGGTAAGCATAAACAGATGATCAACTAAATTAAATGAGGACATCTAAAACATAAAGCCTTCTGAAAAAATAAACTTCATTTTGTGCACTGACACATTCCCCAGTACCTAAAATACAGCATAGCAACATTATAGCCATAAGCCATAAGATTTGTTTAATGAATGAATGAATGGCCAACAGAAGTATAATTTATTTTTTTAATTTTTAGTTATTTATGATAGTCACACAGAGAGAGAGAAGTATAATTTAAAATACAGTGGCAAGTATGTGAACATGCTCAATAAAATGCTAAAAACTAAGCTGGAAATAGGTTTATGTAAAAAGCAACTATTTCTTTTACAATTTCTACTTGGAGAATGTTGTGTGATTTTTTTTTTTAATAAAGTATATGTCAGTCATTACAAAAGAAATCCTAGTAGAAAAATCTGTGAAAATTATGTGTAGAAGTATGGAAAGGTCCTCATTACTGGAAGAATTTTAAATTCTCCTTGCTGTCTTAAAATATACTACAGATAAGCATTTAATAATGGAACCCTTCACAGTGGTTCACTTTTAATGTAATTAATATTATTATTGGAAGTTGTTTTATATCACCTGACAGTGTAATGCACAAGTAATTCTTTGGGGAAGAAGGTATCTTTGAATATGTTGGCATAGTTATGCTTTTCATTTAAAATCTTCAGTAACTTTTTCCCCATTGTTTATTTCTGACTGTCCCTTAAAGACAGCAACTTTCTTTCTGCACAGCAGGAGGCAAAAAATTGATAAATAGTTCTTTGAAATGTTAAAAATGTCATTGTGCTTGTGTTTTCTTTTTCCTCAAGCTGACAATTTACGACATATTTCTAATTTTTCTACTAGGATTTCTTTTGGTCAAAAATGAATGGTAAGGGCAGCCCGGGTGGCTCAGCGGTTTAGCGCCACCTTCAGCCCAGGGCCTCATCCAGGAGACTCAGGATCGAGTCCCACGTCGGGCTCCCTGCATGGAGCCTGCTTCTCCCTCTGCCTGTGTCTCTGCGTCTCTCTCTCTCTCTCTCTCTGTGTATCTCTCTCATGAATAATAAATAAAATCTTAAAAAAATAAATAAAATTCAAATTAATAGCATCAGTACAGTGTGTTTGATAATGCTGTTTAGGAAAATAAAGTACCATCCCCATCATCACACTATAGGAATCTCTGACTGCAAGGGGGTCAGTGCCTCTAACCCCCATGTTGTTCAAGGGTCAATTCTGTGTGCCTGTATGTGTGTGTGTATATTTTATTTCTCAGAAGAACCCTCACTAATACAATGTCCATCTTTAAGGATAAAATATAACAAATATCTGTACACATGGTTTATCATGGAGCAGATTTATTACAATATTTAAATGCTATCAAGAAGATCTTGGCTTTGCGCACCTGGGTGGCTCAGTGGTTGAGCATCTGCCTTTGGCTCAGGTCATGATCCTGGGGTCCTGGGATCAAGTCCCGCATCGGGCTCCCCTCAGGGAGCCTGCTTCTCCATTTGCCTGTGTCTCTGCCTCTCTCTCTCTCTCTCTCTCTGTTTCTCATGAATAAATAAAATCTTTAAAAAAAATCAAAAACAAAAAGAAGATCGTGGCTTAAACTCTACCTTTCAGGAGAATAAAAGTATTTACATGATTGAAAGAAATGGTGCTCTGTTTCCCCAGCTTTAGTTATTTCTTAAAGGGATTTCCTAACTGTACTCTGGGGCCTGATGGTAATTGGTTTCATCCATCCACAGTCAACAGGAGCAGTTGGCTTTCTGCTGCTTCATTAATCAACACAGAGCCTTGTGTGCTGATCCCACTTTCAAAGTCATTCAACAGAGTCGAACCAGGACCTTCTCGCAGAAGTGCTGTATTCTGCTTGTAGTAGTGAATCAGCAGCAATCGTGTTTATATTTCTTGGAGTTTGCTTGGCCTACATGTTGCTGCCAAGTCTTCCTTTTGGCAGTGGACAACTCCATTTGTGATTTTGGTAAACACAGTATGTTTCATAGGGTGCTGATCATAAAGTAATCTCAAAAATCGAAGTCCTGATACCCAAAAGCCTAACCAGAACAAGCTATTTACATTTTAATCAGTGGTACATAACTGGTTAGGCCAGAGGGCCCGTGAATGCATTCCACGATTTCCAGAGAGGACAAGTAAATATAATTTTTTTTGACAAGTAAATATTTTGAGTGAGTATGATTTCTAGTCACAGCCATACCATGTTTTCTCCCACCTCCAGTCAGCCAAAAGCTTCCTTCCCCCCCACCCCCCACCCCCGTCTGTTCTCCCTCTCCACAGTAAGAATTAGCTTGTATACCTTGACCTTGCTCTCTCCCTTAACTATAGCCAACGTTTATTCATTGTCTGTTCCCCCTTTCCTTTACCATTTTGATTCATTAGCTTTCAGTTACTAACTACATATTTCACGGTGCTGACCAAGGGCAATGGCCCTGGGCTCAGCCCAATTCAGCCCAAGAATGTCACCCAGCAACTAACCTCAATATGCTCCCAGTAAAGCCATTCATTATAATCAAAGGTGATTATGATTCTAAAGGTCCAAAAGGCATTAGAAAGAAAAGTGCATTCTTCGACTTAGAAAAAAATAATAGAATTGTCATTGAACAGTAATAGACAACACTTAATCTGTACAATTCTGAACCACTATTTTTCTTCCTTGACACTAAGTGATGGTCTAATGGCAATAAAGAAAAATAAAAAGAATCAACAGGTTACTGAGAAGACCATGTGAGACCCTTGAGTAAACATGGGGCATTTCCACATACACAGCATCATGCAAAGAAAAGGACAAGAGCCCCCTATCCTGAAAAAGCCTGCAATGATATCACAGCTCAGAGAGGCTACAGGAGAAGCTCTATAGCCCTGGGGTGACACAAACATCATTAAAGGAAAAAATGTACACTTAGGGAAAAGATATTGTACATTTAGATTTTAAAGCCTTCAAAACTTTTGCTGGAATAGAGTTTGAAAACCATCTTTCCTAGATCTTGGAATTGCACTGACCCTCTTTGGAAATAGCTGGGGGGTTCCTCTGAACCACAGGTAGGTAGGAAATGTGATGGGGGGCTACGCAACATGTACTGTGATTACTTGTTCTCAGAAGACCCAATTAATTACTCATCAGAAAGAAAAAAAGGCAGCTGGAAATGAACAAAAAACTGATTTGGTACCGTGCCTGCCCTTAACTTGTACACTCTCACCGATGAAAGTCCTCATGACCTGAGAGTCATCACCATGTCTCTCCTTTCTTTTTTTTCTTTCTTTTTTTTTTCTTTCTTTTCTTTCTGAGTGTCTTTGTCTCATCTGTTCCTCTGTCTTACTTGCAATGTCTTTTTTTTTTTCTTCTTGAACCTTCTCCTTTTTGAACTTGTTTCCCTATTGAACATAAATCACTTTCCAACCTAGGAAACTTAATCAAAACATCTCAAAAGTGAGAAACTAAGTCAACTTCTTAAAGGATCTCCTTGCTCTCCAACCTTTCCCAGAGTCCTCCATTTTATAAGAGATACCCCATGCAGTTCTTGCTCCTGTCACTCCACTAAAACTGCTTTGGTAGGATTTCCCAAAGACCATCCCCTTGCTAAACTCATGGCAATTCTCAGGACTGCCTTCTTTAGCTACCTACAGCATTTTCCGGTTTCTTTACCACCCAAGTCTTGACTAATCTTGTCTGACTTCATGGACATCACACTCTGCTGGTTTTCCTCCTACTTCACTGACATTCATTACCTCCTCTCCCTGACCCCCTAATAACACCTGCACCAGAGCTCAGTGGTCTTACACCCTCTTCTCTATTACACCCACCTCCTTGGGAATCTCATCCTGGTGGCTTTAAATAGCAACAGATGCTTCCAGATGCTGATGAATCTCAAGTCACCATATCCAGCCAAGACCCTGCGCCTATTTCCTCCTGTCTTCTTAACACTGACATCTGGATGCCAAAAGGCACCCACAGGGAACTCAAAATTGATCTCTTAAGCTTATCTGCCCCTCAAACCTACTCCACCCACATTCTTCTGCTTCTCATTTGATGTCAACTCCATCCTTCACTGCTGTGCAGGTCAAGTCTTGGGAATCACTCTTGACTCAGCTTTTTCTCTCCCACCTCACACCCAGTCCATCAGGTAATTCAGTTGCCTCAACCTCCCAGCTATATCTAGCACTTGGTCCCCTCTCACACCTCCACTGTTCTCTCTCCCTAGTGTGAGCCCCTAACTTCACTCACTCAGATTGATGAAACAGTCTGAATCGTAGCTTCCCTACAGTCTATTTTCAATTGATGAGTAGATGAAGTCTAAGTCAGATCAGGCCAGTCCTTAGCTCAACACCTTCAACGGCATAAGTCAAGGAAAACTGGGTGAGCATCAGTTCTCTAAAGTATTCCCTTGTTATCGTCCCCACGGCTACGTCGTCCTTCCTGTCATTCCAAAAACCCACTGCTATTTGTGGCCCTTTGTTCCCCAACAGCTCTCTGCACCTGGACCAGTCTTCTCCCAGCCAGGTCCATGGGTAACTCCCTCACCGCCTCTACTTCTCCTTTAACTGCCCCTCTGCTTAACTACTCAACTACTAAAATTTCTATGACATCCTCTTCCTGCTCTCCTTTCTTCCTTGCTTTGCTCTACTTTTCTTCTGTTTTCCATAGCACTTGTCAGCTTCTAACATACAATATAATTTACTGATTTATGTTCACTGCTTATCGTTGTCTCCCACCAGCCTGGTGTAAACACCAGAGTAACAAAACTGTCTCTGTGTTTTGTTTGCTAATAAATTCCTTGCACCTAGAAGAATGCCTGGCTCAAAGAGGAGGCTCAGTAAACACTCAATGAATAAATGAACACTCAAAAATCTAACCTAAATGCTGTACTCAATACTTGCAAAATCTCACCTAAAGTTTACAAAATTTCACATAGATTTAATTTAATATAAATTCCTAATATGTAGTAAAATCGACACTGAACTAAGAATTAAAAACCCAAAGCTAAGCCTGGATCCCAGTCTTGCAATTTGGTCTGGAAGAATTTCTTCGACCTCCCTGAGGCTCAGTTCCTTCTCCGTGAAATCAGGATGTTTCATGGTTTTTTGTTGTTGCTTTTATGCTTAAAACCAAATATGATGATGAATGTAAAACTATAAAATCAGAAGTGCAAGATCATATGATAAGAGGATAGGACCCACTATTTCCTTCTGAACTGGACCATTGCTGTGTGCTGTCATTTTTTATAAAGTTAAGTGATAAAAATATACCATAATTGTAATGTGCAGCTGCACTCACAGACCAAAATAAATCTGATTAAGACACAAGCCCTTAAAGAGTGATGGTTACTAAGGTTTTCCCATTCAAGTGTAAAAATCCTCTGATGCCCAGAAGGCAGTCTTAAACCAGGGACTAACTGGAGATGCCAAAAGGATTTGTGCAGAAGGCATCAAACCACAGGTTGAAACGAAGACAACAAGCAGAAGTTTTTTTGTTGTTGTTGTTTTGTTTTGTTTGTTTGTTTGTTTTTTGTTTTTCACTTAGAGAAAGACCAGAGGGTTCAAGCCCTGGTTCACCCATCTTTACTAAGTATGAGTTCACACCAATTGCCTAACCTCCCCATATGGGTAATATAAGACAATCTCTAGGCTTACTGGGAGGATTAGAAGAGCTACTACCTGGGAGGCACTTAGACAAACTGTGCTCACCAGAAATTTTTTTGGGCAACCTCGCACACACAAACAAAACACAGTTCAATATATGCATCCAGCAGAGTAAAGCATTTTCCCTGCCAAGGAAGTGAAGGCCAGTGGAGAGGCAGAAGGGGAGCACCTTCTCTCATTAGGTGAGAAGGCAAAATCTAAAGGCAAATGTGTCTATGGAATCTACACTACTCAATGTTAGTGCTAAACTCCAATGCTGAGGT
Organism: Vulpes vulpes; assembly: GCF_048418805.1. Taxonomy (NCBI): domain Eukaryota; kingdom Metazoa; phylum Chordata; class Mammalia; order Carnivora; family Canidae; genus Vulpes; species Vulpes vulpes. Next base: position 37,309 of record NW_027325717.1, on the reverse strand, counting down.
TTTCCATAGAGAGCGTTCTCTGACTCAATAGCTTCAGCACAGAGATAACTCATCACCTGGTAACATGTTAGACATGTACATCCTTGGGCCTCAGCCCAGACCAACTGAGTCAGAAAACTGTGGGTCTGGGACCCAGCAATCTGAATTCTAGCAAGCCCCCAGATGATGGGGGCATGAGCCAAAGTCAGAAAACCACCACCTTCAGCCATCAACTCCTGAGAGAGAAAAGATAGTGAAGGAGAATCAAAATTGACTCTTCAATGCTTTAGCTAAGTGATGAACTGATAGAGTTTGGTTGCAAGAAAATATCTTTAGAAAACAGTGAGTGAATACAGCATTCACTGGTTTGGCAGCACACAAAATCTTCAACTCACAGAGATCTACCCCATAATAACTATGTGTCGGCCACCATGCTATGAACCAGGAGAGACAGAAAGGATAAAACACGGATCTCGACCCCTGGGAGTTTGTAATATTATGAGGTATTCAGACCCAGAAAGCCTAAGAAGAATATAAAGCCACATGTAGCTCCTGCTGTGACAAATAAGTAAAAAGTGAGCCCCACTCTGGAAAATAAGCACACAAGGAATGATGACAGCAGCAGCTGGTCATGTATGGTGGTGGAAAGGAGGTAACAAGGGATGCTGTTGGGGAGGAAGCTGGACAGGTAATTGGGATTTGAGTGTCACCCTGAGGAACTAGCCTTTATTACCTTCTCTGTACAGTTATTGAGGTTTTGAGAAAGGCCATGTTTCTCTATATCCCCCACACCGGGCTCTGGATGAGAGCTAGCAGCAATCTCAATCTCAGGAAGGAGGCCAAAGAGAAACTGGAAGAGCAGGTGACTACACGGAAAAGAGAGGGGAGGACCATGCAATGGGAGAAAAAACTGCAAAGCAGAGTAAGGATAGAACATAGAAGACCTGCAGATTGAATTACTGGGTGAGTCAAATACAGTCTCAGATTGAAAGAGGTCCCCCCAAAATACATCTCCCTTTACCACGTCTGTGGCATGGGATATGATGCATTTACTGATAATGTTGCTGAAGCTGAGCTACGTGTAAACACAGAAGGAATGCCTGGACTGCAGTATGGTTAAGTTACTGGCACAAGGCACAAAACCAAAATCACAGCATTTAAAGGGACAAATCAAAAGAAAACATGATTATGGAAATCCCTTTCATATCAGGTAAGACTATTTATTCTCAAATTTATCAAATTCCCAATCTGCTTATAGAGTTGAAGTTAGTCATTGAGTCAAGATACACTGATGTCCAATTAGTTGATTTGAGAATATGGATTTTTAAAATTTCACATCCTCCATTTGGGAGTTATACTTATAATCCCCCCCCCCCAATACTATTGACATTGGGGCTAAATTTCTAAATACAAAGCTTGTGCTAAATATCAAAAGCATCAGTTTTCCTGTCAATGTTCTCTACTCTCATATGATGAAATTTTGTACAGATAATAGATACAGAAATGAGCATTGTGATGGCACAGAGCCCAAGATGATAAGACAAGCCAGCCATATCCAGGTATTTGACTCTGCCAAAGTTGTTTGTGGGCAAACATGTGGCACATTCCAAAGGCAGTGAGGCACACCTGGTCTGCGTGAGAAACAAGGAAATGCCAAGTGTGGCTGGGAAACAGTTGTCACAGGAGCTGTGTAGACCTTGTAGACCATGGTGAAGATGCTCTTCCTAGTACACACATTACCAGGGAGGGTGGTAAGCAGAATAATCTGACGACCCTCTGCCAACGAGTTTACACTTATATTGTAATGAATAATGCAAATCTTGTCATCTGGACCCAGAGTAATGTGAAAAGCTCTTGACTCATAAGGGTATCTTTGATCTTTAGGGTCGATCGGCAGAAGAGCTAATATACATTAAGTATGGGTTAACCTACTTAGTGTCATATTTAATAAATTTGAGCTAGCTACCAATGTGCATATTTAATCACTACCTATGCTGTTATAGAAAAAAAATACTATCTAAGAGAAATTATGCCCGTCTGAGCAGACTTCTGTGTTTTGAGATAGAACATGAGCACACAGGAAAAGGAGAAACATGCAGTATTATGATTTCAACACAAATCTACCAACCATGAGCCACAGAGGCTGACAGGGCCTTGCTCACAGTCAGCACAGTGCTGAAAGGGAGAGATAGCTTTCCTGCTGGAAATGTACACTGTGGGTTCTTTGGGAGCACTGGTGTTAGGGGCCCACAGCAAGCCAGGACCCCTTACAGCATATGGCTGGTGGCTGGACTTATTCCCTCCAAAGAACTGTGATTGAGTGAAATCACAGACAATGTGGCTCTAACTCAGCTTAATACTAGATCTGCTCATGCTTGTTTCTCACGCTTGTTTCCATGTATGTGTGTGTGTGTGTGTGTGTGTGTTTTAAGATTTTATGTATTTATTCATGAGAGACACAGAGAGAGACAGAGATATAGGCAGAGGGAGAAACAGGCTCCCTGCCCAGAGCCCGATGAGGGACTCGATCCCAGGACCCCGGGAACACGACCTGAGCTGAAGGCAAACGCTCAACCGCTGAGCCACCTGGGTGCCCCTCCATGTGTACTTTAATCATCTTAGCTACCAATGCATCCCTCAAACACCTTCGTAGACATTTTTGAGAACGACTCTCAACTCTAATAACAATATAAGTAGGTGGCATGATTGGTTCTACTGAATCCCTCCTTATGAGGATGTCATTAAAGATACACACAAAGGATTCCCCACAATTTTGCAGACAGTTAAATGCCCAGCTGATGGAAGTGGGGACAGAGGGCAGAGGGTTGGGTGGCATTGAGAACTTGAAGTGTTTGTTGAGTGAGTAAACCCAGAATTGCTGTTTGCACATGCCAGGTTGTGATATAAGCAATAAAATATCAATATTTAGGTTCTCTTAATTGACCCCCTAACAGTTGCGCTATGAGAAGCAACAACCTCTCTTCCTCCTCTCCACCATCTGCTCAGCAGCAGCAAAGCAGCAACTATGTGTGAATGTACCTCTATCCACATTGGCCAGGCTGATGTCTAGATCAGCAATGCCTACTGGGAGCTCTGTTGCCTGGAACACGGCATTCAGCCCGATGGCCAGATACCAATTGACAAGACCACTGGGGGAGGAGATGACTCCTTCAACACCTCCTTCAGTGAGACAGGTGCTGGCAAGCATGTACCCAGGGCAGTGTCTGACCTGGAACCCACAGTCATCAATGAACTTCGCACTGGCACCTACCGCCAGCTCTTCCACCCTGAGCAGCTCATCACAGGCAAGGAAGATGCTGCCAATAACTATGCCCGAGGGCACTACATCACTGGCAAGGAGATCACTGACCTTGTCTTGGACTGAATTCGGAAACACTGACCACTGCACAGGTCTTCAGGGCTTCTTGGTTTTCCACAGCTTTGGAGGGGGAACTGGTTCTGGGTTCACCTCCCTGCTGATGGAACATCTCTCGAGTATGGCAAGAAGTCCAAGCTGGAGTTCTTCATTTACCTGAACCTAACCCCCTCTGGGTTTCCACAGCTGCAGCTGAGCCCAACAACTCCATCCTCACTCCCTATACCACCCTGGAGCACTGACTGCGCCTTCATGATAGAAAATGAGGCCATCTATGACATCTGTCATAGCAACCTCAATACTGAATGCCCAACCTACACGAATCTAAATAGGTTGATAGGTCCAATTGTGTCCTCCATCACTGCTTCCCTCAGATTTGATGTTGATCTCACAGAATTCCAGACCAAGCTTGTACCCTATCCTCACATCCATTTCCCTCTGGCCACACATGCTGCTGTCATCTCTGCTGAGAAAGTCTACCATGAACAGCTTTCTGTAGCTGAGATCACCAACACATGCTTTGAGCCAGCTGGAGAAATGTGACCCTCACCATGGTAAATACATGGCTTGCTGCCTGCCGTACTGTGGTGACACGGTTCCCAAAGATGTCAATGCGTCCATTGCCACCATCAAGATCAAGTGTACCATCCAAGTGTATTGGCTTCAAAGTGGGCATTAATTACCAGTCCCCCACTGCGGTACCTTTTGGAGACCTGGCCAAAGTACAGCGAACTATGTGCACGCAGACAGGCATCGCTAAGGCCTGGGCTCACCTGGACCACAAGTTTGACCTGATGTATGCCAAACATGCCTTTGTTCACTGGTATGTGGGTGAGGGCATGGAGGAAGGAGAGTTTTCTGATGCCCATGAGGACCTGGCTGCCTTGGAGAAGGATTATGAGGAGGCTGGTGTGGGTTCTGTTGAAGGAGAAGGTGAAGAAGAAGGAGAGGAATGCTAAAGTTAAAAATGTCACAAAGGTGCTGCTTTTACAGGGCAACTTATTCTGTTTTGAACATTGAAAATTTGTGCTCTGATCAGTTAATTTGTATGTAGCAGAGTATACTCTCATATACAATTACTGATCTGTGCTTTAAAACACAACGCTTTGTTACAGACCCAAGCTGTCCATTTCTCTGATGGGTTTGAATAAAATACTCTCTGTCTTAAATGGAAAAAAAAAAAAACCTCTATTCATCCTATTTTTCTAGTCTTATCTACTAATATTGCTCTACATGAATCCTGTATCCCGCTTACTGATCTATTTATCATGAATGCATATTCTTATCTCCAAGACATTAATTATTCTGTGCCTGTCCACCCTTCTTGTTACCAACTTAATCAAATAATAAAAGTAATAGGAGCAACAATGAGAGCTAATAATTTCAGTAAGCTTAGGTATGCCACCCTGGGGTTAAGTGCTTTACATGTATTATCTCATTTATTAGAAAAACCTAATAAAATAGGCTCTGTGATGTTTCACAGTGAAGGATGCCTCCAAGGTTGCAAAGCTAGCAGGCTGGGAATCCAACGTGACCCTAGGCTCAGACTCGGAACCACTGCAGTAGCACCTCTTCCAAGACCGTCTGCGAAGATACAGCCTGAGCTCCTTCCCTATATGGAATCTTCCTCTTCCTTCACTGTTGACTTCTCATTCCTGCAAATGACTGACACACTTCATTTCTGTGCCACAGGTGCCACACTTAACACATCGTGCCTGGTACTGCCATTCACACTAACCCCACACCAGCCAAGTTCTACACACAGACCTCCAGACAGCAAGAGGTCTGGAAAAACAGAAAACAAGATATACTAACAATGCCAATAATAATTAAAACATTGTTGCTTCCACCACCAGACCCAGATTATGAAGATACTGTAGGAAGAGTAAATTCCTGGCTCTTGGGGGGGTGTGGCATGACCTGGCCCTCCTGGCTCTCTACACTACCTTGGAGGGCTCTGCTGGTCACCTTCTTGCTTCTCACTGGCCTTCTTCCAATTCAGGAGAGAGTCCAAGCTTCCTCTTAAAGTCTTAGCACATGCTCTTTCTAGAACTCTCCAACCCTGCCTTACCCTTGATGATTATGTTCATCCTGCTTCTTTCCCCCACTCAGCCTTTTTCTCAGCAGCACATCTGCCTCCTCCTACTAAGTACAGGCAGTGTATGAGGGCAGGCAGTGTATGTACTTTGTATTAAGCACCCTGTCCTCAATACCTATTCTTACCACACTATAAGCACAGTGTAGAGATTAACAGAAATAGATCTTCCCCAAGTCCTTTATTTGCCATATATACAAGGAACCATCACAGTAAGGGGGGAAAAATCTAGTTTAAATTGTTTACACAAATATCAATCATACATTAGTTCATCGTATAAATCACAATCAACCAAGTTAAGTCTCTAAAAATATTTATGGTACAATCATATTATGCTACAATAAAAGATGTAGAAACCCAACAATTTCATCAGACAGTAAATCTGAAGTTCAAAACTACAGCTCTGCTTTGTACGTCCTGGGTTTCTAATCTGCCTGGAAATGCCCAAGCAACAATGATTCTATCAGCATCTTACCATTTCCACTTCAATTTCTCATGAAAATAGAAATTGCAGACGTACCGAGAATGAAAAAAAAAAAAATGCTACTTCCCACTACCAATTCTGGCTCCATAACCTTTTTTTTTTTTTTTTTTTTTTTAAGCAGCGTTCTTACTCTATTGTACTTGCTCACTCACAGTGGAATTAACTAGCAAAGGATTTCATTAAGTATTATAGAGTGTGGTGATGCTTTTGAATCATTAGCGAACATAAATGTATAGATGGTGTATTTGTAACAATACACAAAGACTTTTTAAAATACAATTGGTTTGTAACCAAGACTTACTGGCTATACAACTATTTTAAACTCATGTTCAATTCTTCTGGTACGAAGTAGTACAGATTCTAAGCAAAAGAACACTCGTACTTCCTGCTGTGAAAATATTTTTTGCAGGTTTACTAATATTTCAACAGCTAGTCAATTCTGTAATCACATTTGTTGGATAACTCCCTTGTTAGTAACTTTTAGAGCTCAATTGTGAATTCTATGGTTTTATTTTTATTTTTATTTTTAATTTTTTTTATTTATTTATGATAGTCACAGAGAGAGAGAGAGGCAGAGTCACAGGCAGAGGGAGAAGCAGGCTCCATGCACCGGGAGCCCGACGTGGGACTCGATCCCGGGTCTCCAGGATCGCGCCCTGGGCCAAAGGCAGGCGCCAAACCGCTGTGCCACCCAGGGATCTGTCTATGGTTTTAATACCATACTTGGTAACATTTCAAAAGACACATGATCAGTAATGATTAACAGAGAGGTTTATAACTAATTCCCTATTAGAGCTAAGTACTTTTAAGCTCATCTGTAAATTTTACTGTTCTAGCATCTTAATTGGATTTCTGGTAATTGCATCTAAAATTCCATAGGCACTTAAGATGTGTTCTAGTTACAAAACAGGAAAAAAGCAAAAAAGCATATACATAACTTCACTGCTTGTAACAATAGCATCCTATGGAAGTCAAAGATTGCTTGGTTATTTATTTACTTTTAACAAGTGCTATAATTTATTTTATAATACATTTATAAAGAGATTAAACCAAGTAATTTAGAAACCAATTAGAAGCTTTAATTTATTTTAGTTCAAGTAGTGACCTCAGTTACTATGATGTGGCATTTAAACGCATGGTTCTTGAGGAAGAGTGGCAAATCCCCACTAATCCAAGATCTCACAGAAAACATGACATCTCTATAAGTATTTAAGTATAGGGCATGGCAATGATTCTGCCTAAATTTTCATTTATATTTTACTACTACAGTAGAATTTTTCTCTCAAAAATGCATGAGGATTCTTTTTGTTGCTAAAGAATAAAGATTCTTCAGAAATCTCTCTATTGCAAATCACAATCTAGCACTGTTAAAAAACAGTATTCTAAAAGGTACTGGAACTTTCTTACTGTTACCACCCTGTAAGATCTAAACCACAGAAACATCTGTATCTAAAAATATGATTACCAACTATATGCTTTCATGCTTTATGTTAGGTTCCTCCTCAGACTTTCATGCTCCACAAGAGACACCTATTATCTACTCCCTTCTGGATACCTCCACCTAGGTGTCTGATAAATTGCTGCCACACAACATGTCATAACACAACACAATAACATAACAATAGTGATCTACTGACCTTACCCCCTGCCAATTTCACCTTCTCCCCTCTCACGGGATGGCAACTCTACCTATCCTTCCAGTTACTGTGGCATCTTCTATCCTTCTGTTTTTTATATCCTTGTCCAATTGATCCCCAAATCCTCTGACCTTCAGGAGATATCCCAAATATGATCACTTCTCTCACCATTTCTACATCATTGTCCAAATCAACATCTCTTGTCTGGATCCCACAGACAAGATTGCAGGGCAATCGGAGAATTCTTTTTATATTGAACTCCAATAAAAAAAAATATATACAAAAATACTTAAAAAAAAGAAAAGAAAAAGAAAATTATTTTAAAATGTGAATTGAATCATGTTACTTCTCTTCTCAAACCTCAGCAGTGTGGAAGCCAAAGCATACTCATGGTGGTTTATAAAATTGTTGGATTTGTCCTCCTTTTGCCAATTTGATATCATAACTACACTTCCTATGATTTATCCTTTCTGTCTGTAGCCACAGTTGGCCTCCTTCTTATTCTTTGAGTATATTAGGCATTCTTACACCTCGGGACCTCATTAACTGTCTCCCTGATTTCCATGCCCCCTGATATCCACAAGGCCAATCTCCCCACATTTCTGCAACTTAAAATCAAATGATACCTTCTTAATGCAGCCTGCCTTGACTACCCCATTTAGAATTTCAGGCAATGCACCCTATCTTTTAATACCCAATCCCTTTTTTCATGCTTTACTTTTTCATAGCATTTATCACTTTCTATAATTAGGTGAAATGGGATTAAACAGAAAATAAAAATTAAGATTTTTTTCTAACTGCTGATATAACCCAATACCCACATTTATATCACAAAACTATGGACCAATTGTCATAAAACTTTTCTCGAAGACTGTTCTATTTTAGTCAATATAAACTAGTAAAGATGAAGGTATTTAATATTTGCTATGGTAACTCATACCTGCTATGGTATTTTAAGGACAGTTGGTTACATTCCGAAGAAGTTTCCTGTCAAATAATGGAATCTGAGTAAGTGTTCACTAATGTGACCTTTTCCTACTTTGAAGGCACTATAGTTTTGAAATACACTTCTATTCCATCTCTTCAAAGAGCTCACCCTGAAAGCACATTGGTAAAGTAGAGCATTAGAAAACTGAAGAAATTTCTGAACATTAGGACAGAAGAGGGGTGCCTGGGTGGCTCAGTCACTTAAGCATCTAACTTCAGCTCAGGTCATGATCTCAGATCCTGGGATCCGGCCACACTGGCCCCCCTGCTCAGTGGGGAGTTTGGTTGACCTGGGTCCTGGGATCAAGCCCCACATGAGGCTCCCTGCTCTATGGATAGCCTGCTTCTCCATCTTCCTCTGCTCCTTCCCCTACCTGCCACTCTTTCTCAATAAATAAATCTTTAAAAAACTGGCACAAAAGAGAAGTTCTGGCATGCTACCTTTTAATCCTAAAAAGCTGACATTTTGAAGAGTCACTAAAAATATAAGAATCATGTTACTGCTACCTCCTCTCCTTTCTCACTCCCCATCCTTCCCTCAAAAAGGATTCTTCATTTTTATCATGATCATTAGAACTCTGTATCTTGTTTATACTTCAACCTATTTCCTTTGACAGGTAACCAACTCTTTCACTTTTTACTTTGTGATGATTCTCAAACTCCTTTCTACTTACTGGCAATTCATTTTTGAATAAATATAAGGTGATACAAGCAAGGGCAGTATAGAATAACAAAATGAAATACAAATGACATAGAGTTAATATGCGTAAGATAAAAGTAAAAGGTCTTCTGTATCCATTCAATAGAAGATTAGGGCTAAAATAAAGCATAAAAACTAGTAGGACTTTGAGACTCTGTGGGACAGCTCAGATGTGACTAGGAGACTCCGAGTGCCCAGCAATGAGACCTGATCACAACTATTTTCTCATATTTAATTTAACCCTTAAACTTATATGAAAATGTTCATGTTTAAATGTCTTCCTAGAGTTGAAAACATTCTCTTAAACAGAACAAATCATATACTGATGCTCACACATGTTCTCCAAAGTACTCAGCACATTGTTATGCAAAGAGACATTCAATAAAACTCCTGATTGCCAAACAACTGCTGTTTCCTAGCATTAATAATATATCTTGGAAAACATTCTCTTTCACAACTTGTGTATTATAGATCTCAAAGGATTTTACTCAATGGGAATAAGTCAAATTATGGGGCCAGATATATCACACAACAGGATCCCCCACACAATAGCTTCCCTAGCTTCCAAACCAATTATTTTTGATTGGTAAGAACATGACATGGAAGGATGCTACTAAGACAATGAAATCATTAATAACTTCCAGCAGTAAATTCAATTATTGGCACAATAGGTGCTTGTGTATGTGTTACATGGGCAAAGCAGGAGGAAAGAAAGGCTTTTTCTTTTTAGTGATGATTTTTAGAAAAATAACAAAATCTAAGCACTCACCAATTGCTAGGTAAATACTAATGTGCTGTAAATACATAATCAGCATAAAATCATAATCTCCATCCACACTTTGCTTCTATCAAAGCACCACTTCTGTCTGAACTAAGTATGAGAATATCATAATCGCATTTTTGAAGTGTACTATATTATATAAAAGATAATACACAATTAAGGATAGTGAGATTTATGCTTGTCTGAGACAAAGGGATGGTCTTGCACCTCTAAATTCTAGACTTCCCTTCAACATTCTCTTCAAAATGGGTATGAAAGGTATTTGAAATCAGCAGAAGTATACCTACAGCTAATATCTACTTACCTAAGGTTTACTCTATGACCCACCTAAAACAATTCTCAGTTCTTTCCATGCTTTGGGCCTTCCCTCTGGTTCACTATAAATGGATCATGAATATTGGCTATTTTTTATTGCACTGTTCAGGTCAGCATTTCCGCTTCCTAATTATTTTTTGACTTCATTTGTCTTCACCATTTCCAGAAAGACACTCCTCCCAAATGAGAGGTACGGCTCCAAGAGCTGACCCAGGGACACCACCAATGAGGGCCTTCATTGACCTCCAATTCAAGGAAAAAAGGTTTAATTCAGAGAGGAAAATAGACATTTAATCTTAAAGGCATACAAATTATGCTGCTCTTCTAAGAAACATGTATTGCAGCTATTTCATAGAAATAATCATTGTACTACCAAGAAATCTGGAAGTCACACCAAACATGGGCAAAACATTGCATTCTGGATATTTACAAATCTCCTGAACACAATTCATTTCAAATAAATACAATAATCTTACAACTAAGAAAAGTTAAAAGTTTACACAGTGTCCTCTTTCTTCTCTGGAACCACAGCTACCTGTCAGACCCGGGACTGACTGGCACCGGGGGGGCCTTACCCAGATCCACCATGTAGCCATATAGTCTCCAGCAGAGTTTCTCGACCACAGGACTGCTAACATTATGGATCAGATGACTCTCTGTTGAGTGGCTCTCCTGTGGGTTGAAAGATCTAGTAGCATCCCTTGACTCTACAAATCAGACCACCCCACTTCCCCTAGTTGTGACAAGCAAAATGTCTCCAGTCAATACCAAGCATTCCCTGGGTGCAAAATCATCCCCAGATGAGAACCAATGGTCTACGGTGCATCACTGATCTCTCCAGTCCCAGTTGTTGTTGTTAATCTGAAAAATGGGTGAATATGAGATGGCAAAAAAACATATTCATAATGTTTCTGTCAAGACAGATTCTCTATTGTTCTGAACTTCCTTTATTTTTTATTGATTGATTTTTTTGAGGTAGCTCATTGGCTACTAGGAGAAAGAGATTTCCAGGAGCTGAGATGGGAAGAACTATCAGGTTTGAAAAAGGAGGGAAATTTATCAATAAAACCAGAAAGGGAAAAGAGAGAAAGAGTTAAAGAAGGAGTATAATCATCAACTTCTTTAGCCTTCAACAAACTGAATAAACTCCTGATATACTTAAGATAGATGGCTTATTAATAGAGATCAGCAAAGGAGTTCAATTTTCACTAACAGGTTAAATCACTGTGAGAGATAGAACAATATCCCTCAGAAACGTATACATCCTGGAACCTGCGAGTATTCTATGTCGCATGCAAAGAAGAGTTACGGTTAAAGACAGAATTAAGGTTGCTAATCAGCTGACCTTGAAATAAAGCAATTATCCAGGATGAAAGTGATCCTCAAAGTGATCACAAGGGTGCTGAAAAAGGAACAACATAGCAGCAAAGGAAGAGGAAGGTTTGTGTCGTGAGGACTCAGCCTGCTGTCACTGGCTCTGAGGCTGGAGCAAAGGCCGTGAGCCAAGGAATGTGGGCGGCCTTGAAAAGCCAGGAGAAGCAAGAAACGGATTCTCCCCTAGAGCCTCCAGAGAGAAACAAAGCCCTGCTGACACCTTTGTTTTAGCCCGGTGAGACCCATGTTGGACTTCTAACCTCTGGAACTATAGGAGAATGGATTTGAAGAAAAAAAAAAAAAAAGAGAGAGAGAGAGAATGGATTTGTGTTGCATTAAGCCACTAAAGTTATGGTAATTTGCTACAAGAGCAACAGAAAACTAACAGCTGTAAGGGATACAGCACAGGAGGACACCAGGCTTGGCTTACAGGGATGCCTGAGCCAGTGACCTATTAGGAATCTACAGAAACTGTACAGTGGAAGATGCCTATGTCTCAATGGCTGTATAAATGGGGCTATGGACCAAAGGAAATCAGAGATGAGAATCAGGAGGCCCTAGCTGACCTCTAGGACACATGAAATTAAAAGACAAAACCATCTCAGAGACCCATTGGGAAAATTTAAGGAGGTGTTGTATATAAGTGTCCAGCACAGTACTTGGCACATCCCAAGTGCTAAATACATGTTTACTGTGGACATTCTTTTTTTTTTTTTAATTAACTTTTATTGGTGTTCAATTTACCAACATACAGAAAAACACCCAGTGCTCATCCCGTCAAGTGTCCACCTCAGTGCCCGTCACCCATTCCCCTCCAACACCCGCCCTCCTCCCCTTCCACCACCCCTAGTTCGTTTACTGTGGACATTCTACTGTGTTTTCCCTGTGGACAAATAGAAAAGCTTTTGCCAAAATGGAATAATATTTCCTGTGTTGGCCTAATTGCAAGTTATACTACCACTCATGAAAAATGCACAGGGAGAGAGAGAAATCACGTGCCGTTAGGCCTCTCTTAAAATCTTTAGGATAGGGATCCCTGGGTGGCGCAGCGGTTTGGCGCCTGTCTTTGGCCCAGGGCGCAATCCTGGAGACCCGGGATTGAATCCCACATCGGGCTCCCAGTGCATGGAGCCTGCTTCTCCCTCTGCCTGTGTCTCTGCCTCTCTCTCTCTCTGTGTGACTATCATAAATTAAAAAAAAAATTAAAAAAAAATCTTTAGGATGATCAATAACTGCGTGCTATTCTGTATGGTCCCAATCAATACATGATTCCAGTCATCATGAACTCACTCGGAGTCTCTGCCTCCTTGACACCTTATCAGGAGCAGTAGATAAGCTGTAACAATTTTTCTGGATATCTGCAAGCGCCATCTATCATTGTGACAAATGGATGATATGGCATTATATTTTCTCTACTCAGCTTCGTTTTAATATCACAAGTTAGTATGTAATATCACATGATTCAGATTCAAGCTCTCATTTTAATGCCTTCTGGACTGCCAAGGCATAATGACTTTGCCTAGAATACCCAGCTGGTTGGCTCATGTAAAATATATGGCAAGGCCAGGGATAGTTTGAACAAATTGAGTTATTCTGGAGAAGAATGAACTTGCTAGAGACTGTAGTGCTAATTTTATATCATGTTGATTCTAGCCAGGAAAATTGCCCTTTGCTCAGACTTAGTACTGATTTCAGGAAAAAGTCCAATAATTATTTGAGGCAAGAAATGATTGCTGTTTTTGTTTTTATTTGGGGAAAGAAAATACAAAATCAGAGAAAACATTAAAGGTGAAGAAGAACATCTCAGATTATTATAATCAACCAATGAGAACTTTAATGAGTTGTTTAAGATTTTCAATCTCTCCAGGGTGCCTGGGTGGCTCAGTTGTTTGAGCATCCAACTCTTAGTTTGGCTCTAGTCATAATCTCAGGGTCAGGGGATCAAGCCCTGTGTTAAGCTCTGCACTCACTGAGGAATCTGCATTCTCTCTCTCTGTCTCCTTCCATCCCTCCCCTTGCTCGTGCTCTTGCTCTCTCAAATAAATCTTTAAAAAATAAAAGAAGATCTTCTCTCTCTCCTTCATGGAGATGCCAATTCCGTTCCATTAACAGGATGCTCTGTCACACCGGCAGAAACATGAAGGTCACTGTCTAGATAGATGAACAATCATTACTTTTAGAATTACTATGTATTAGAGCTGAGGGTAACTTGAAAGACCAACCACCTTCCCACTTAGTGACAAACAGAAAGACTCCTCATATATTCATTCACTCAACAATAGTACCTGCACAGGTCTCAAAGAGTCAGGCACAGACCCCCAAATGCCCCAGCAAGTCAGCAGCAGAGCTATGATCTTAAGACATGAACTTTCACAGATCAATCAATATACCCATTAAAATGCCCACTTATATTGTGGCTACAGAGGATAACCTATTCTCTATAAAGTTAAGAAAATATTAAAAACAGAGGTTGAATCTACACAGTGCTAGACATCTAAAATTTCTCATTTCATGATCTACCCTAATCAGATTCTTTGCCTAACTACCATGGACTGGCTGCCATACACAGGGCCTCAGTACCATCTATAATCAACCCAGAAAAACCAACCAGGTAGAAGAAGGAGCAGCACACACACAGTCCCAAGGTGGGGACTGGTTCTGAGACTCACAATCACATGTGACCTCTCATGAGTCTCTTTGCCATCATTATCCTTTTCTTCTCATCAATAGCGTAAGGGCTGCCTCCATTCTCACAGGATTCTCAGTTTTATGGGTTCCTACATTTGAAAACCCTGCCACCCTCACATTTATGAGAAATGATGAGGGTGACTCCTGTTTTAGTTCAGTTTTCACTATAAAATGGAAAGTATGATTCATACCAAGATTTACCATGCTGTTGTGTACACCATCACAGACAACTGGGTTCAAGGGGTGTGGGAATGTAGGCATACACTCCTCACTCTTAAACGAAGGCCATGCCAACTGCAGCCATAGTAAGAAGTGAAGTATGAGCAGCAGGTGTCCCTGACCTGTAGCCACTCTCTCTTCAGTGCTGCTTTATGATCACGTTGGCCGCCACTAAGACCTCAAGCTGGGCTGCTTGTCAGGCCCTCGCATGTCCCACCATGATCTGGTTTTGGTGGGGATTCCCACCTCAGAGCAGCCTCAGGTGGGAAACACTAACAATGGGACAGAGCTACCAGTCTGAGTGTTATGATACCTTCCAATACAAGATGAAATCCACATAAACTAAATGAAGCAAACTAATGGCCTCTGATGGTAAATGACTATATACTCAGAAAAAGATCATGGAATTTATCTGTTCTTAAAAGTATTGAATCTAATAAAAATGACAACAAAATCCAAAGATGGGAAAAGACTTGAACAAACATTTCTCTTAAAGAAGATATACAAATGGCCAATAAGCACATGAAAAGATGGTCAACATCATTAGTTATTAGGGAAATGCAAATCAAAACCACAATGAGATACCACTTCATATCCATTAAGATGGCTATAATTTTAAAACACGGGAAATAAGTGCTGGTGAGAGTTGTAATTCTCATACAATACTGACGTGACTGTAAAGTGGTACAGCTATGACGTTAAGCAGTACAGCAGTTCCTCAAAAAGTTAAAATTGTTATGTGATCCAGCAATTCCACCCCTGGTATATATCCAAAGTAATTAAAAGCAAGGACTCAAGAAGAGATATCCATGTTCATTAGCATTATTCCTAACAGCCAAAAGCTGAGAACAACCCAAGTGTCCATCCACACATGAAGGCATAAACAAAATGTGATCTATATGCACAACGGGATATTATTCACCTACACCAAGGCCTGGATTTCTGATGCATGCCACAACATGGATGAACCTGTAAAGCATCATGTGAAATGAAATAAGTCAGACGCAATAGGACAGTGTATGATTCCACTTACATGAGGTATCCAGAACAGCCAAACTGGAGACCGAAGGTTGAATGATGACTGCCTGTGGTTGGCAGGGAGAGGGAAGTAGGAGGAGGGCAGAGAGAGTTATGTTAGATTAATGGGTACACGGCTTCCACTTGGAAGGATGAAAAGTTCCAGAAATGGATAGTTACGATAATCCTACCACATTGTGAATAGACATGATGCCACTGAACTACATATACACTTAAAAAGAGTTGAAAAGGTAGATTTTAGGGGCGCCTGGGTAGCTCAGTCGATTGGGCGACTGCCTTCGGTGCAGATCATGATCCCGGAGTCCTGGGACCGAACCCCACGTGAGGCTCCCTGTTCAGTGAGGAGCCTGCCTCTCCCTCTGCTACTTCCCTGGCTTGCGCACACTCTCTGACAATTAAATACACAGAATCTTTTCTTAAAAAGAACGATTTTATATTACATATATTTTGCCACAATAAAAAAGTATTTTAATAAAGTATCTTGCCCCAGAGGTATACCGGCAGCTGAAGTGACAAAGCAATTTGTGCCAAATACAAGCATATTCCCTCTTCTAGGGCCTTAACACGGGTGTGGGGGTATGAGGAACAAAATGAGAAAAAACAATAGTAATAAGGAAGCAGGAAACTGGTTTGATTCTCTGGCAGAACAGGTAACCATTTTCGGGATGTGAACCTCAAGATGGCAGCGGTATGAGGACACTGGGGAGGCCCTGATGGCCCACAAACACCACCTGGCCAATGGGGTGGGGGGCTGTGACGGGAAAAGCCAACAGAACTCTGGAATCGGCTGCAGCCACTCTGCAAGCCTGCTGGCGAGGGCCAGGGGGAGAGCATGGGCTCCTGCGGAGATGGGTCCACGGGAGCCCCGTTAATCTGCACCTTGGCTCTCCTCTTGGGTGGAGCGTCCACCCCTGAAGACATTCAGCAATCCCCAGAGGTAGTACCGTTGGTCACAGATGCAGGGTGGGGTGCCACTGGCATCTAGCAGGTAGAGGCCAGGCTGCTGCTAAGGTTCTGTGTGGGCCCAGGACAGCCCACACAACGAAGAGCTAGCTACCCAGCTCACAGCAACAACGGCACTGAGGCAGGGACACCCCCTCACAAGAAAGCTGCCCCTCCTTGGTGCCCATTTCTCTCCACGAAGATGGAAAGAGAGCGCTGCTCATGGCCCACGTATGCACACAACAATGCTGGAGCCCCAGAGCTGCTAACCGGGAACGGGCTTTTGCAAAGGTCCCTGACTTAAATAAATTTGATGATAAACAAAAAGTTCCCAGAGCTCAATTCCCTGTAAAAAAGGAAGTGCTAAAAATGTGTGAAGTGCTTGCTTCACAAGGCAAAGCAAGAAAAATCTGTCACCTCCACGTCTGTGGAGGAGCAGAGGATGCTGTTCCCTGCCTGTTGCTGCGCACCGCCCTGCTGACTCAATGCAGTCATGCAGAGCTGGCCCCAGGCCACACTCCAGAGCTGCCCAGAAACAGCACTTGGTGCTAAGAGGCAAGCCCACAAATTCCAAGTCAGGTACACAGGTAGGATTTACTATTGGCTGATCAAGACAGAACTTCTAACATCAATTAGTGGGAAATTAATCCTCGGAGGAGACTCAAGAAAGAGGTTTCTATCTAAATCACCAAAAATGCCCTGAAAGTCTGTGTCCCCCCAAAATGCATATATTGAAACTACCAGCCTCAATGTAATGTTATTTGGAGGTGGGGACTTTGGGAGGTGACTAGGTCATAAAGGTGGAGCCCTCCTAGAGGAGGCTTATAAAGAAACCCCAGAGAGCTCCCTCACCTTCTGCCAGGTGAGGACACAGCAAAAGTCAGCCATCTGTGAGCCAGGGAACTGGCTCTTCTCACGCACCAGATCGGCTGGCGCCCGGACCTTCAACCTCCCAGCCTCCAGGACTGTGAGAGTCCATGGTGGTTTGTCATAGCAGCTCAAACTGAAACAAAACCTCTTGTGTTTCTATGGCCCGTGCCTCACATTCTTCATCTGCACAATGGATAAAAATAGTGCCTATTGGGAGGATTCAAGAAGTTATTTATGTAAATGACTACAAATAATGCCTGGCATATCAAAAGTCCTACAATTGTAATAACACAATAAAGATTGAATATCACTTAAGGTTGGAGGCAGCCAACAGCACTATTTTAAAGAAAAGGCATGTGAGGCTCAAAAAACTTGAATGGGATGTGCAAGTACCCACAGATTCTTTGTAGCCAATATGAAAATGAAAATGTTGGGTAGCCAGAAACTGAACATTCAACACCACATTCAAAGTGTTCTTGCCAAGAAGAAAAAGAATATTTGAAAACCTGGGGGAAAGAAATATTTTAACATTAAAAATGTTCTTCACTCTGCATCAAAAATATTAACAGTGTGTGTAATATGCAAAGAGAGTTAAGCCCACAGTAATTTGAAATAATTAACTAAACTTGTCACTGTCCAATAAATATCTCTAAAGTTTTATGGCCAAATAACAGCCTTTATTCTCAATCCCACAAGTAAAGTGGATGTGACACTGTAAAGTAATTAGGACTAGACTAAGTCATTTGACTGTAGTGTTGGTTTCATGACTGTGACATTTACATTCAAAATCTCCAAGTAGGGATCCCTGGGTGGCTCAGCGGTTTGGCGCCTGACTTTGGCCCAGGGCGCGATCCTGGAGACCCGGGATCGAATCCCATGTCGGGCTCCCGGTGCATGGAGCCTGCTTCTCCCTCTGCCTGTGTCTCTGTCTCTCTCTCTCTCTTTCTCTCTCTCTCTATCTCTCTGTGTCTATCATGAATAAATAAATAATTTAAAAAAATCTCCAAGTAGCTCATTCTCTTTATCACTTTGAAGAAAACCTACACAAAACGCATGCACTATGGTCTCATTTCATGGATTCCCTTCTTTCTGTTTACTGTTTCATTTCTTTCAGAACTATCAGATTTACAACTAGCTGTAGTTTTTTAACAAAAAAAGGGAATGATGGTGCAATCTTTAGATATTTAACTGGCAGTTTATCCTATAAACTCTACCAAAGACAGACTTTCTGGCACCCTCTAGAGGCTTTACTTGTGTGTCTACATGATCTTCACAGACAATGTGGTTCTTTCTTGTTAACATCTTAATAATTTAAAATGAAGCAAGTCTTCACAATTCATTCTGAGCACTAAGATTAGCTAAAAATAGGAGACAATTATGCTAAGTAAGAGTTTTCACTGGAAAATTACCATTCTATTATTGGGAAGGAGAAATTATCAAACATTTTGGGGGAGGGTGGGAAGCAGTACAGTCTGATTTGATAATTTCTGGATATTTCCTGCAGAAACCTATTCATTCCCAAATAGTTATTCGAATCAACAGTCTTCCATATCTGTCCAAAACCACTAGGCAGTAACAACAACAACAAAAAAGCAAAAGGTAGTTTTAAGATGTTAACAGTGTCTGAAGCTGAGGACACTCATGCACAACTATTAAAACTTAAAAAAAAAAAAAAACTATTAAAACTTAATCAGTGTCATGGTACCACCTGAAATGCCCTGAATTGACACTTAAAGATAGAAACACTCGCTCTAAAAAGTGGCCATCTTTTCTAAACCAAACAAATGAGCAGCCAGCAGGAGTTGAACTATAGTGTATCTGCTCCCACTGCCAAGGCATGGACAAAGATGTACCCTGGGTGGGGACTGAGGCTTCCTCTCACTAGAGCCTATCTGTTTATCTTTCAAGGCAAATTAGGTTACAGGAGATTTTACTGACTACATATGAATTTACCACTTTATCATAAAGTTAAAATCAACACAAACAGGTTGCAAATAAGTCACTTCTCCATTGTGAACTAATTAAGAAAAAATGGACTGAATTGAAAATATAGCCCCTGCTTCACTGCTGCCAGAGCTGACCCATCTGCCTGGATTGGAGGCCTCACAAGCCACTCCACAACTTCCAGCAACTGGGCAAGGACCTGTAGAGGGGCTTACCCTGTGACATCTGCTCAAGAAGAAGGTGAGGAGAAGGAGAACATGAGCAGTTTGACAGCAGCCTTCTGTGGGGGACTTACCTTCAACAAACTTGTTCCACCCTTGGAATGAACAGCACGTGAGATGCCCCCACTGGTAGCAAGGGAAGAAGTACAGACAGTAGAGCGCCCATAGAACATCTACCATTACTGCCTCCAGGAAGTGTAGGAGACAGGAAAACTAACATAGATTTAAGATATTCTTTCTTTTTTAAATTGTCAAAGTCAACACCCAAGAAACAAAAAAATCCAATCATGAAATGAACAGAAGACATGAACAGGAATCTCACAGAGGAAGACAGACATGGCCAACAAGCACATGAGAAAATGCTCCGCATCCTTTCCATCAGGGAAATACAAATCAAAACCACCATGAGATCCCACCTCACACCAGTGAGAATGGGGAAAATTAATAAGGCAGGAAACCACAAATGTTGGAGAAGATGCAGAGAAAGGGGAACCCTCTTGCCCTCTTGGTGGGAATGTGAACTGGTTCAGCCACTCTGGAAAACTGTGTGAGGTTCCTCAAAGAGTTCAAAATAGAGTGACCCTACAACCCAGCAATTGCACTGCTGGGGATTTACCCCAAAGATACAGATGCAGTGAAACGCTGGGACACCTGCACCCTGATGTTTATAGCAGCAATGTCCACAATAGCCAAACTGTAGAAGGAGTCTCAGTGTCCATCGACAGATGAATGGATAAAGAAGATGTGGTATATGTATACAATGGAATAATACTCAGCCATCAGAAAGAATGGATAAGGGCGCCTGGGTGCTCAGCAGTTTAGTGCCTGCCTTCAGCCCAGGGCGTGATCCTGGAGTCCCAGGATCGAGTCCCATATCAGGCTCCTTCCATAAAGCCTGCTTCTCCCTCTGCCCATGTCTCTGCCTCTCTCTCTCTCTCTCTCTCTCTCTCTCTCTATGTGTATATATATATATATATATATATATATATATATATGTATATATATCATTGAATTTAAAAAATCATTAAAAAAATCTGTCTTTGAAAAAAAAAAAGGATGATACCCACCATTTGCTTCAACATGGATGGAACTGGAGGTTATGCTGAGTGAAATAAGTGAAATGGAGAAGGACAATCATCATAATGGTGTCACTCATATGGGGAATATAAGAAATAGTGAAAGGGACCATAAGGGAAAGGAGGGGAACTGAGTGGGAAAAATCAGAGAGGAAGACAAACCATGAGAGACTCCTAACTGGGAAACACACAAGGGGTAGTGGAAGGGGAGGTGGACAGGGGTTTGGGGTGACTGGGTGATGGGCACTGAGGGGGGCACTTGACAGGATGAGCACTGGCTGTTATACTATATGTAGGCAAATTGAACTTAAATAAAAACAAATGTAAAAAAAACTATTCTTTCTTTTTTAAAGCTACTCACTTGTATATTTCTAGAGAATATTTCACTAATTTAGATTTAAGAATATAAATGTGTTATATTATTTTTAAGGCTGTGTGTGTTATATGTAGGAAAAAAATATGGTAAAAGTAACTGGTCTTAAATTTGATATTCAGGTTAAATTTCATATTCAGGTAATAGTAACTGGTCTTAAATTTGATAGTCTTAACTAGTGTTAAATTTGTTGTTCAGATTAAATTATTAAACAGGAATTTAATGCATTAATTGTGTCAAATTATGATGTATACAAAATCATTTTTTCTATATCTCACGTGTTTTTTTTATAAGCTATTAGCTTCATTTTTGCTAACATCCAAGGTGCATACCATTATCCAGGTTGGTTATCTTATATCCTACCCTTCCTCTGCACTCCCCATCATTTTGTGATGACACAAGACTCTTCTCTTTGCAGGGAAACACTTTCATAGCCAACATTTAAGAATGACATAAAAGATCCCACATTTGTCATTTCCTCTGACAGTGCTATTTTCTTCTAAATATAAAAAAACAGACTTCTTGCATTTTCATTTTTGCTGACGATATCTGGGTCCCAAAGAGAACTTTGGTATTTTTTCCCTCCTTGTGGGAAAAGTAGCACAAGTTTGGTTAACCTGTCACTTTGTGTACAAAGGTATAAATTGTCCATTTTCATGACAGTCATATCATGACTGACATAGATTTTCAAGCTCTACTAGTCAGTGGTGAATACAATGTTGAGCACTGATATAGACTTGCTTTAAGTGGATAGGAAAGGAAACAGACTTTGGAATTCATTAACCATACACTGAAGCCTTATCCTATTTCTAAGTTAACACAACAACCTTTAATGTTAAAATTCTCTCATTGTTATGACCACTTTGTGATAAACTTATCATAACCTCAGCAACGCACAGAAACATGGCATTAATATCAAATGTCATTGAGTCAGTGAAAGGTAGCAACAATTACTTTAGGAAGTTAGCATCACATCTCCTCACCCAGATAACCTGTACTAAACCAAGGTAAACCCCACCATTAATTTTCAAAGGAAAGTATAACCTAAATACCTTTTAAGTTAGACATGAAAAAATACATATGCATTGATGTTTTAAGTAGATACTTTCAAACAAATTTGAAAAAATTATAAATTATCCAATCCCAAAGAGGTTTGCATAAGTGGAAAACAAAATACTGTTAACCTCTTACACTACCCATGACTTTATCTTTCATTTCAATAACTTGGAAATAATTTTCCTATAGAGCCGCTAAGTCCTTACCCATTAAGGAACAAGTTTCTACACTGTTAAATCATTCTCATAGAAAATTATGTTCTACTGAGTTTCAAACATTCGATAGAGACTAGCTATTAGCCTATTGTGTATCCAGTTCTCAGTCTTCACAAATATCTCCTTTCCCCTGAAGCCTCAATTTTCACTTCCTAACCCCCTAACTCACTATTGAATTTGTGCAAGGGCACTGCTTCTTTTGTCTGTTACTCTAGGAATACATAACTCAATCAAAAATCCTCAAAGCTTTGCAAAGAAAAACTGCTGCAAAAGCACCTCAGCACTTCGGATTAAACACATTTTTTAAAATTTTTATTTATTTATGATAGTCACAGAGAGAGAGAGAGGCAGAGACACAGGCAGAGGGAGAAGCAGGCTCCATGCTGGGAGCCCGATGCGGGACTCCAGACGCGGGACTCTGTCCGGGGCTCCAGGATCGCCCTGGGCCAAAGGCAGGCGCCAAACCACTGAGCCACCCAGGGATCCCCAGACAGACCAAATCTTAAAGTATATAAACTCTCCATTTTTAATAACAGCCATATCATGAATAACATTATATAAAATATTTAACCAGGTACTATTCACATATAAAGAAATAGAAAACAAGATAGACAAGAGTTTACTATTTCCATTCTTTCCATTTCCCCTGAAAGAATAGGAAGACTATGTCACATGTATAATTATATGGATTTATGAAATTATAGATTGCATACATAATCTTTCAACAAGGTAACATGGATTACAAATGCATTTCATAGGGAAGAATTCCATTTAAAAGGCTAACATTTAGTCATAGCGCTAAAATCAATATAATCATACTCCTTCAACAAACCATGTGTGCATGTGTATGTACATACATACACACATATATATATTTAAATGCATATAAATACTTAAACAAAATAGAAAGATAACTTTGCATAGAAAGTAAAACCAAGAGAAATAGTCCAAAAGCCTGATTTGGTTAAAAGGTTAGCTTAAAAACACACCATACATTCAATGAGCATTTAATAATGCTATGGATTGAACAAGTGTTCAAAGCTCCACTGGTTTACCGTGCACTTCTGCCATTTTAAATGGCACCGAGGTACAAACATTTTCTAAGGTTTATTATGATGTCTCAATGTTAGCTTTTAAAGGTAATCTGAATCATCAATATAGATATCAAGCATGAAAGAAATAAGCTGTATTTAACATGCTGATATTTTACCCAGAAACCTTGCTGAAATCTCTTCGTAGTTTTGTTAGTTAATTCTCAGATTCCTTTGGATTTTGTATGTAAACATTTGTTTTATCTGCAAATAACTTTTAAATGTTTCCTCTTCTTTTCCCATGCTTTTGTCTTTTCTTGTCTTTTTTTTTTTTTGTCTTTTCTTGTCTTATTGTGATATCTGAGGTCTAAGAAATGGTGAGAGCAAATATTCTTTTGGTTTTTGTGATTAGAAGGATAGCATCAATCTAGGATTTCAGTATTAGTTAGATTAAGAATATTCACAAATTCTTAGCGTACTGCAATTATTAATTGCAACCTAGTTTTGGAATGTGGTACTTCTTTAAGATTGATTAAAATAATCCCAAACCTCTCCTCCATCTGTTGATATTGGGGATTACAATAATTCCTGGCTGGTGCCTCCCCTCAGAATTACCCCTCTACCTTCCTGATTCCACTCAGCATCACCGGGCTGCCCTGCAGCCCGTGTTCTGTACACCTGTAACAGAAGGCTTCCAGCTAAGTTTCACAACAGGGAGTCCCTGCCAAGAGGCTGGATGGAAGGAAGGAGGGAAGATACAGAATATCACTCTTCCTTCCTCTTGGCCTCCAGTAGCCTTTCTGAAAGTGACTGCGTTTCCCCCTCTCCCCACCCACATGGCTCTACATCCTGCTGGATCATCCTCTCCCCCTGGGAAATCCAGGCCTTGGATTCCGGTGGCACTGCCTTCTCCTCTCTCTCAAGACCACTGGTTCTCCATCTGAGTACTACTGACTTTTTGGGACCAGATAGATTGTGCTTTGTTATGTGGGCTGGCTTGTGCATCAGAGAATGTTTAGCAGCGTCCCTGGCCTCTCTATACTAGATTCCACTAGCACCTCCCACCCAGTCTCCAAAGACTGCTACTTGTCTTCTGGTAGGGGTGAGAGGGACCACACAGGCCCTGGTTGAGAACCACTGATCTGGGCTAATGGAAGTCATCTCCTTGAAGCTAATCTCTGAGTTACTTCTCTGCCTCCTTGCTTGACTCTTAGCTTTTCTTTCAAATTTGTAACTATGCTCCTATATTAAATCCCCTCTGCTGTAAATACAGAAGTGGTGCGTAACTGATAAAACAAATTCTTAACATTAAAGCATACTTAGGAATGACTGTAGTACAAACTTCTACAATAGCTGGCTTTTATCTGCTTTCTTTCATTTTACTCTGTTGCCTTTAAGACGAACATTTAGCTCATTATCAATTACTCTTCTTTTCTAATAAATGCATTAAATGCATGTACTACACTAGCTACACACTTTGAATTTCGCTATTTGCTGTTTTAATTGGCATCCAGTTACATTTTCTGCAATTTATTATGATGTCTCAATGTTAACATTTGAAAGTAATGTTGAATTATCATTATAAATCATGCATATAAGAAATAAACCATATTTAATTTGTATAAGAAGCAGATTTCAAAAGAGGAAGAAATAGCTTTTAAACTGTATCACCAATATTTGAATACGTTTGTAGCTAATCTCCAATATTTAAAGTATCTATTATTGAGAAGCTTTTATTTCACATTACTTCTCAATCCATAGCTGGAAAATAAAAGGTTTGGGAAAAAATTCTCACTTTCAATAATAATGATCTTGATCATTATTATTATCATTATATTCTCTTAAGAGGTAAATTGAACACCAATAAAAGTTAATTTAAAAAAAAATGAAAGAGTATCACTGATCTTTAAGACAAAGACAAGAGAATCAAATGAGAAAGACTAATGCATTTGGGGGGAAAATGCTATGACCAAAGGCAAGAAAAAATATACAATTACAAACATCAAATTCGAGTAAAACTACATATAAATCCACCTAATAACTAAAAATATGTAAGCACCAAAGAGCAGCACGTAAACTTGAGTCTTTCTGAGTGGTGGAATCAAATAAATGAATCTTGCATATAAGAAAAGAAAATTAACTTCTATCCAAGCTTTCTTCTTTTAAGAGTGCCTTACAGAATAGCTTAACGATTTTATACACACACAGAGGCACACACAGAGGAACAAATTTTGGAAGTAATAAGAGACACTTGAAAATGCAATTATATTTTTTCTGAATTGTTTTGCATTTTATACTTGAAAAACTACATCAGCGTCTATTAATAAACATGGTGTAAGAGCGTCATAAAAATCATCATCAATATTACATATTTCCCTCAGTTCTCTTCCATCAAGAATTCCCTCTCTGGCTTCTGTGTTCTGTCTCCTCACCACTACGTGTGTTTCTTGTAAAAGGTCGCCCATTTGTCTCTGGGATGAGCTACCTGAGAAAAGGTCAGGTCCAAGGAAGGCAGGATTCATTGCCACCCAAGACACAGACGGTATTAGTGCCTCCGTTTACCTCCCATCTTCAGGGCAGAGCGATGCTCAGAGAAGACAGAAGCAGCCAACGTTGGCTCTGTTCTACCGCCCGCAGCTCCCGCAGTACTGTGGGCCCGGAACCCCACCCCGGCGCGCCGCCGCGTAGACACCTGCAGGCGGGGCCACACGGACCCAGGGCCCTGAGCCGCAGCCTGGCCAGCGCTGCCCAGGAGGGTCGGGGGCCACATCCTCCCGAACCACGGGGTGCTCCGCGGGAGCTGCTGCCCTGCCCTGGAGCCCTCCTCAGTCCCCCTCCAATCTCCCTGGGCCCCAGCACAGGGCAGCGGGGGCCGTGGCAGCGCCCTTCCACGAGGTGGGAGCACAGACGGGCCTGGGCGCTTCGCCACGAGCCTGGCTGCTCAAATTAATGACTTGTCGGGCCTGTCTCCGCAACTGCACTGGAAGCTTTTTGCAGAGCTCAAGGCCGTCTCGCTCTTTGATTGTCTCTGCCAGCTCCTGCTGCCCTGCACCCCCAGCGGCCCCCCCAGCAGCCCCGAGCCCCCCCACAGCAGCCCCACATCCCCTCCCCCTGCAGCAACCCCGCAACCCCCGCAGCCGCCCCGCCCCCGCAGCAGCCCGCAACCCCCACAGCGTCCTGCCAGAGACAGCCCCACACCCCGCGCCCCCCAAGCAGCAGCTCTGCATCCCCCCCGCAGCAGTCCCGCACGCCCCCCCGCAGCAGCCCCGCATGCCCCCCCGCAGCAGCCCACACCCGCCCCGTACCCCCGCAGCAGCCCCCCCACAGCAGTCCCGCAGCATCCCCCCAGCATCCCCCCCCCCGCAGCCGCGCCCTGCACCCCCCCAGCCGCCCCCCAGTCACAGGCGCCTGCAGCCTGCAGTTTCGATGGCGACGGGGCGCGCAGAGGGGGCACCACAGGGAAGCAGCGCCGCCCGCTCCTGGGTCCCTGGGGTCCCCGGGACACACAGACGCGCCAGCCAGGACAAGAGGGCCCGGAGAAGACAGGGCGGGGGCAAAGCAGAAAACAACCTGAGATGAGAATGAGAGGCATTAGAACCGCCAAGTGTCTCGGACGTTCCCACCAAAATGAAACGTAAAAATCAGGTCTGTGAGTTTATTTTTTAAAAACTATATATGCATACATACACATATAGGTACATATGTGCACACATACACGCATGTGCATGTCCGTATATACAGGAAAAGTTTGATCTGCCTTCTCTTAACACCTGGGAATAGCATTTCCAGAAAAGTTCATTTTCATGGAAATCTTGAAAAACAGCAAGGCCACTCTGGAGTGTGCTACCATTTCACTGGAGCACATTATCATAATATTGACTCCCGATCATGGATCATGCCCTGTTCTGGGCCCTTCATGAGGCTTTGACATTTATTTTTTTCTTACTTTTATTCAAATTCCTCAATTTTTGTTTTATTTACAAGAATTCCAAAGAAAATTTTGTTTTACTAATAAAAGCTATAGGCTCACAAATACCTCCTAGAGTTAAAATATTTCTAAGCTGTCCAACTCTCCTTCAAAGACTCCACCAATATTCTTTTTCTATTCTGTATTTAAGGCTGCTCACCAGTATCTTGGCTCTCCCTGACCCCAAGACATGTGGTAAGACTGGCTTCCTTCAGCATTTAAAGTTGAGCATGTCCACGTAACTCACCGTGCCTGATGATGCAGGCCTGAGTGACACATGACTCAACTTTTCACTCTTTTTTCCCCACCTCAATGACCATGAGGAATTCACTACGGTGCCAGGTCCATTGGCCTGGCTCCCCAAACGCCTAGAATTGCCCGAGCCTCTGTTCCCACCTTTTGCCAACCCCATGCTAAAGATGTGCCAACTCTCACTCTTTTTAAGCTGCTGAAATGGGGGTGCTGTTTGTTTAAGCATAACTGAATCTACCCCAACGAATACACAAACTTCTTATTCAATCGTAAAAATTTCAACACATTATGCTCATTTGTATGAGGTGTGCAGAAGATTACGAGAGAGTCTCTCTTCAAGATTATGATGTGACAAGACCATAGCTGGTGATTACCATAAAAAACAAAATATGAAACATTCCATAGTAAATGAAAAGCAAAAATTCTGTAAGAATTCACTTTGGGTTGAGGTTAAAACTAAAAGTCTTAGCACTAGAAAGTGGATTTAAGATAGTAACATAGAGGGATGCCTGGGTGGCTCAGTCAGTTAAGCATCCAACTCTTGAGTTCAGCTCAGGTCATGATTGAAGATCTGGAGATCCAGTCCCATGTCAGGCTCTACGCTGAGCATGGAGCCTGCTTAGGGTTCTCTCTCTCTCCCTCTCCCTATGCCCCTCCACTCAACTTGTGGGTACAAACTCTCTCTCTCTCTCTCTCTCTCTCTCTCTCTTGCTCTCTCAAAAAAAAAAAAAAGACAGTGACTTTGAAGAATTAGTAAACCCAAAAGAAGGTCTTCTATCACAAGGAAAGGGTTAGAGTCTGAAACATATACTAAAGGCTCAACTATTAGAATTCTTATTGTTAATATTATTAAAGAGAATTGCAAATTTTATCATACCTAGCAGATTCTGCATGTGGAGGTCTAGTAGAATCTGAATTGTAGAAAAAACTATTTTTTTTTTAGTATAAGTGTGTACCACGCAATATTTAGATGCTTATACTAAAAAAAAAAAAAAAAAAAGTAAAACTATTGATTATCTGCAATTCATATTTTACTAGGCATCCTGTATTTTTACTTGCTAATCTGGCAACTCTAACTCTGGATTCATAGGTATTTCCCGGGTATTATATAGGTTGTATAAGAGGGCCAGGGACAAGGCATTAAAGTTATCAGTAAGACAATTCACAAAATGAATACTAATTACATTTGTTTCTGGGTTTTGTAAAGGAAAGAAGCAAACATTCCATACTAAAATACTTGTTAAAATATCTTCATTTGTTAAATTATTTTCTAAACAAATGATAACAATGCCCTTTGCTTCTATAAAAGACATAAACTAAACAAAATAGTTTAAGCAAGTTTTGCCAATTTTGCATTATCTGTATCTTATAAGTCATTAGTTTTCTTTTTTATTGTTTATGTAATTTTGAGAAATTCCCTCTCTTCCCTCACCTTACCATAAATCCACAACATAGATGATAAAAAATATTTTATGCTGATTTGCTAGTGAATAATTAATAAGTCAATTTGAAGAACAATTTCAAAATATTAGGACATCATCCAAGCCTATTAAAATCAAATAAAAACATCGTTTCCTTTACTGAATTCCTTACTGGAATCTTTGAGCAGGCATTTTAAAAACTTACAGTGTTAAAAATAAAATTTGAAAAGCAACCATTGGGATCCCTGGGTGGTGCAGCGGTTTAGCGCCTGCCTTTGGCCCAGGGCGTGATTCTGGAGACCCGGGATCGAATCCCACGTCAGGCTCCCGGTGCATGGAGCCTGCTTCTCCCTCTGTCTCTGCCTCTCTCTCTCTCTCTCTCTCTCTCTCTCTTTGATGACTATCATAAATAAATAAAAATTAAAAAAAAAAGTTTGAAAAGCAACCATTATGTTTTAGGATCATTTTAGGTTTACAGAAAGATTGCAAAGATGGTAGAGAGAATTATCATATATCTCATACCTGGTTTCCCCTTTTATGAACATCTTACATTAGTATATTTGTTACAACTAATGAACCAGTACTGATATATTATCATTAACTAAAGCCCATACTTTATTCAGATTTACCTAATTTTTCCCTAATGTCCTTTTACTATTCCAAGATCCTATCTAAGACATCATACCAAATGTAGTCTTAATGTCTCCTTGGGCTCCTCTTGGCTCCGACTAGATCTCAGATTTTTCCTGTTTTTGATGACCTTGAAAGTTCTAAGGAATACTGAACTAGATATTTTGTACAATGTCCCTCACATGGGATTTCCCTGATATTTTTCCTAGGATTAGACTGCGACTAGAGGTTTTAGGGAAGAAGTCACAAAAGTCAAGTGCCATTTTCAACCTATCATATAAGATGGATTTTTTTAATTGACAATTTTTTATAAATTGCTTACTTACATTCTTGGAAACTAAATTATATTTTAATGCCCTCAATTTAGTATTACCAGCCTATCCAGTTTGAAGTAAACATTTGGACAAGACTCAGGAGTTTCAATTATATAAATCAATGGCATTTTTATATGAATTCTAACATCATTTAGAATGATCATATGACATTTTAAAGTGCAAGAACAAAAAATCAATTAAAACTTAGAAAAGAGTCTCATGAAAACATTAGAACATTAATTTACATTGTCCTTTAAATAAATAAATAATAAATAAATAAATCCTATATAGCTTAAAAACCAAAATTACAAGCTTAGAGCTAGGGTAAACAAAACAAAACAACAACAAAAAACAGCAACAACAAAAAACAAAGGAGATAGAATCATTGATGAAGATAACAGTAACTGTCTATGGCAGAAAGTGACAGCCTGCATCCCACTTCCTGAGGGCCAAACACACCAGCTGACAGGTCTCTAGGTTTCTCAGGGATTTAAGTTAATTCTTTCCAGCTTGGCCAACCTTAATCCAATCAGTGGTTTCCCCCATGACCCAAGAGTTGGCACATCTCCCTTTGTACTTGAAAGCACAAGAGAATTTGAATCTCGTATTTGTTATTAAACTACTAAATGGTGAACTGCATTGGAAAAAAGTATACATGTTATTTTGTGATTACTAATTAGCTCAATTAATGAGATTAACGATTAGATTTAAACTGACATTTTTGTAGGTTAAAGGAAGTTGCATGTCAGCAATTTCACATGGTTCTACCTAACACTCTCAAGGATACAGCAATGGAGGCCTGGATTTCCCAGAATGACTCATAAATAAAAACCTTCCCAAGGCATGTACTGCCCTTGGTAAACAATTAGGCGAAGGTACCATTTCTATCCTTGAATAAGACTCAAAACCAAAAGCTGAAATTGTTAGCATGCTGAATGTCAACAGTTAAACAGTGAGAAGGAACCAGAATGCCACTTCCACTCAGCTCCTGAGGACACCAGCATCTGGGCAAGAAGGCAGATGACACCTATTCCGTTACTACAAACTCCCAAACTGCTCTCCAAAACTAAACTGTGTCACTTACTGTCAGACACGATTTACAGACAGATTCAAAAGCTAAAGGTGCACATATATGTAGCCAATACAATAGGAGAGAAACATTTTAATCCACATTTTTGCTTAAGTGTAGCAACAAGTTAAGCATCAAAAAAAAAAAAAAAAAAAAAAACAACTCAAAATAGTCCTGATAGTTAAAAGGAAACCTCCTCAATCTAGTAACACTAAATAACTTTTTTAAAGATTTTATTTATTTATTTGAGAGAGAAAGAGAGAGAGAAAACACAAGTAGGGGAGGGGCAGAGGCAGAGGGAGAAGCAGACTCCCTGCTCAGCAGGGATCCGGATACAGGGCTGGAACCCCAAGAACCCGAGATCATGACATGAGCTGAAGGCAGACACCCAACCAACTGAGCCTCCCAGGCTCCCCTAGTTTAATAGCTTTAAGCTAATTTTCTACACGGAGGCTTTATATTTTTCAAAGATGTCATTTGACTAAAGGCACAGCTAATTTAAATAGAAAGGGGATTTTGTGATAGCAGAATCCAAATGTGAGATGTAAAAGTTTATAAGCAAAAACTTATTTTTCTGTTAATATTAATTCCAAGTTACAGATATTTCCTGTATGAGATGAAATGAAAGTAAATATGCCATTATGAAAATATCACCTAGAAGTCACATAAATTGGCTTCTGATATTTTAATATGTAGCTGTTTAAAAAAAAAATTCATATCCCTGACACATTAACATGCATTCTTTATAAACAAGTCACAAAATTTCCAACATATATCATTCAAGGACTTATGCCAAGAGTAACATCTAGATAATACTGCTCTAATTTAAAATAATTTGTTTTCCTTTCAGTTGACAATATTCCAAAACTTAGATGGTATCTTCAATTTAAATATAACGGAGAACATAATATAAATTCACTTTGACAAAACAAACCTACTTCTGAAAATCACATATGATCATATTTCCTATATTTGCCAACATTCAATACTTTCTCTTAAGATAATGTCTTGACAAATGAATATCCTGAAAGTTCTCTAAATCAATATCTCCCAGTGTTTCATATTCCCTGCTTTCTTTAAGATGATGAATATTGTTCCATGAAAAAGTAAACTTTGTACAGTTCTAATTTATTGTTCTAAAAGTAAGTTTAATGTCCTCCTGCCACAAAATTCCTGGCATATTTATATTCTATTTACTATAAGATAATCTCCCCTTGAAAAACAGCCTGCAATACTTGAGAATGCCAGGAAATACAAGAGAGCTGACCTGGTAGGTAAAAGCATTATATTAGATCTGCATGTGGCAACGCATCAGCTCTTCCTAACTAATCATCATACTGGTCTCTGACATTCATTCAGTGATAGATGATCTGTCTTCTATCTTCCCATTTCAACATATATCTGTGATATGATTCAATGGTTAGTACATTTAAAAATTATCCTATATAAGATATTTACTTGAAGCCAGGTAGGCATTCATCCTTGTGCATTCCTACTTTTTCTACATCAGAACAGGTATTTTAAAGTCTTTTTAATGACCAGCCTTCAAAGGGGTTGCATTCTACTGTGGGAAGACAGGAAAATAAGCTTGCAAACCAATAAATAAATTAGATGATTTCCAGTTCTTTCACATGTTGTAAGGAAAATAGAACAGGGAGTAATTATTAGGTGAAAAACCAAGAGAGGATCAACTTCAGGGAGATGTGTACAAGAGACAAGATGGCCAAAGTGGCTGCCACCTAATAAATCGGTGGGAGAGGGTGCAGGTGAGATA
The DNA here is from genome assembly GCF_048418805.1 of Vulpes vulpes. Classification (NCBI taxonomy): domain Eukaryota; kingdom Metazoa; phylum Chordata; class Mammalia; order Carnivora; family Canidae; genus Vulpes; species Vulpes vulpes. The sequence continues at coordinate 4,481 of NW_027325717.1, read as the reverse complement.
AGACAGGGAGGAGTTGAATTTATTTCTTTGTGTCATTGTCAGGGTCCTAAATAAAGGAAAGATATGAGTGGATACAGAGAGAGCTCTCTGGCTGCTGTGGAGATAAACTTCAAAGAAGCTCAGGAAAGGCAGGCTGGCTGGCTAGGAGCCTGCTACAGAAATCTTGGTGAGAGGTGATGGGGGCTGGGATCAGTATTTTTAAGAGTGAGGGTTATAAGATGTGAAAGGTTCAATCAAGATGAGGAGCATCCATGTAATTTTTTTTAACTATTATAAAAAAGAATTTTGGAATACCAGATGTTAATAAATACGGAAATCTGTACCTAGGTATTCTATCATATTGCTTTGTGTGTCACATTCTCTTTTATAAATCAAAGCAAATCGTTTAAAGTAAACTAAAAAGTAATTTAAAATACCTTAAATAATGACCCAGATTATAATCAGTGATTCCCATTCCCTTAAGGACCACGACAATACCAAACACCCCAAATCTGCCACCAGAGTGGGCCTTCCTGGGCATTGGGACCTTGCTGGTTTTAACCTGTGGTCTCTGTTATGGATGTAAAGTTTGGATCCCCACAAGTTGCATGTGTTGAAGCCCTACTTCCTTTAACATGATGATATTTGGAGTGGGGGCTTTGGAGGTAATTAGGGTTAGATTAGGTCATGAGATGAAGTCCTCATGAGGGGATTAGAGATCTTATAAGAAGAGGAAGAGAGAGGACACTGGGTTACTCAGGTAGTCAAGCATCTGCCTTTGACTGAGGTCATGATCTCAGCGTCCTTGGATAGAGCCCCTGGGTTGGGCTCCCTGCTCAGCAGGGATTTTGCTTCTCTCTCTGTCTCTCCCCTCTGCTCATGTGCTCACTCTCTCAAATAAATAAATACAATATTTGAAAATAAAATAAAAAAGAAGAGGAAGAGAGAAAGATACATGCACAAGGAAATGCCATGTGAAAACACAGAAAGACCGCGGTCATCTGCAAGCCAGGAAGAGAGCTCTCGCAGGAACTGAATCAGCAGGCATCTTGATCTTGGATACCCCGGCCCCCAGAACTGTGAGAAACAAATAAATGTCCCTGGTATTTTGTTATGGAAGCCTGAGCTAAGACTCCCATGCAGTGTTTTCACTTAGTGAAGTACTTCCACCAGCACAACACACAAGCCACCAGGCATTCCCTCATTTCCGTGACTGAGGGGATCATGGCATGTTCTTACATTTGGATTTAGGAATATTTGTGCCACTGAGCACGGCACCCGATTACCTACTCAGTGCCTCACAGCATCCTACAAGACTAGCTGTCAAAATGTTCTACCATCTTCCCCTGGTGAAGCACAAACAGCTCTGCAAATTCCGACATCACACTACAGTACGTCTGCATATCTCAACACCTGAAACCTCACACTGTATCTGTATTTTTTAGCTTAATATGCACGTGCAGCTTAGCTTCTTCACACGATGATGGCAAACTTTTCCACGTGCTGCCAGGATCACTGCAAAGTGTTGGGCACCACAGGCATACAGCAGGACAACCCACCTGCCTGCACCGTCCTGCCTTATAACGGGGGTACAAGCAGTTCTACCTTTTCCCAAATGCCTAATGATATCCATCTTCAGAGATACATGAGCGTTAAACACACAGGTAACAATGCTCTGTCTACAGGAAAACTACGAAGCAGAAAATCTGACATTACTCCTACGGTACACGGGCAGCTTTTTAATGTAAATCGTGGGCATGCATATTGCAAACTAATAAGGTACAACAAACAGGAAACAGAATAATCCCTCCCAGTCCACAAAGCGATTCCTTCTAGAAAGTAAGAGGAAAAAACAAGGGCACAAAACACAAGCTGTGTAAGCACAAAGGACAGAGAGAGAAACTGAAAATAACTCTGAGTTCAAAAGCATCTTCTTTGGGTCAGAGCTAAAAGATAAATAAATAAATAATTTTTAAAATTTCTATAGTCAACAAATACTGTATCCGCCACACATTCATTTAGCTCAGATGATGAATACCTACAAGGAACAACATGTATATTCAAATTCAGATGAATATCTGCTAAGGAGCTTCAGAGAACAAGCAAAAATGACATCTACTATTGGTTCAAAAATCTGTTCAATTGTTTTCAAAACTCTCATCCTCACTTTCAAAAGATAAAATATGGGGAAGCGTTTGTAATGACTAAGATGCTATAAAGCTCAAAGGAATAGCTTTGCTTGTATCTCCTCCTACACCCTGTTCAACTCAAGACAGAACTTCATCAGGCTGTCACCCTTCTCTCTCCCACCTGCAGCTCTATCACCCGCCATCCTGGTAGAAAATACATATTCTGGGACGCCTGGGTGGCTCAGTGGTTGAGCGCCTGCCTTCAGCTCAGGGCATGACCCCGGGGTCCCGGGATCAAGTCCTGCATTGGGCTCTCCGCAGGGAGCCTGCTTCTCCCTCTGCCTGTGTCTCTGCCTCTCTCTGTGTGTCTCAAGAATAAACAAATCTCAAAAAATGCATATTCTGACAAGCCACTAGGAAACCACATAAACTCATATGATTTAACTGTGTAACTGTAAAGTATTTACGTTTAGTACTGGAAGATCTTGAGTCTTAGTCGCAATCATAGAATGCATTTTAACAGAGTTGGCACATGGAAGGAAAGGAAGGATTTCATATAAGTGACTTGAAGTAAGGTAGCATGGCACCCTGAGCTTGAAATCCAAGTTTGGACAGGATAGATACAGCTACTCTTCAACTAGAGAAAATGGCTCAACCACTCAGAGGGGGGCAGATGATCTGGGCCTGGAATATCCTGTCATTTGCTACTCTTTATATTGCTTCTTCAAAATTCATCCTCAGCCTAGTTTGTTGACTGAATGGACTGATCAATGAAAAATTGACCAGCACATCAAAAAATTGTGTTGCCAAACTAGTTTAAGCTTCCTGTTCCCTCTCACTTCTTAAAATTTCCACACTTCTCGGGTGTTACAAGCCCCTCAGCTCTCTATCAGAGGTCACCAGAACACAGTCTTCTGTCTCTACCATCCATATTCGTGGAGGGAGGAGGGATGTCAGTTTCCCCAAAGGTCAGTTTCCCTTTGCCCCATAACCTCTTACACTCTCTTTGGTTTGGGGGATTCACATGTACAAGCTACCAGCACCCCAGGAACCGCTCAACTGTTGCAATGAGAAACACAGAATCACTATATAATTCATCACACAATCTTCCAGCTAAATTTAAAAAAGGGGGGGGGCTGTCTCTGAAAGTGCTACAAGCATAAGCAAAACCATGATTAGCATATCCACTCGAGTACCTAAAACTTCACTACTGACTAAATAACATACCCACTGAGAGGATATGAACTTGCCTTCTGAACTTCCTTCAAAAGTTTTGAGAATAGGGGACAAATTAAAGTTTTTTTCATAACTTTACACACGACTTCATCCTATTGGAAGCCTACAGTTAGAGTGATAAGAATTCTCTGAAAACTTCTTCAAATATTTAAGGAAATATGTTCAAAAAACAGAAGCCAGCTACAGTTCACACTTCTAAAACTGTTCTGATAAAGCCTTCCAGGCGCCAGACTCAGCAGCCCACTATGAGAAAAAATAATATTCTGGGGACATTTCTATAGACTTCAATCCGTGAGGAACAATAGGGCTTCGTTTTTACTACTCTTTTAAGCAGCACATATCTTTGCAAAAAGAAAAAAATAGAACTTTTTTGGGAGCCAATTTGATATGAAACAATTTTTGAAGTGATATAAAGAAATAACAGGAATTACTTCCAGTGATGGTATCCTCTAAGTGATACCCAATGGCATGGAATATAGCAGTATCTTTACAACCAGTAGGGGAATGAGCATTTCATAATCATATTAATAATGGAGGTCAGACAAGAAAGTTTTACAGACAAGAAAATCTTTTGACTCCAGCTCATCAAAAAAAGAAAGCCAAAACCCTGCTTTTGAAGCACATCACAAATTTCAGGGAATACATTTTATACTGAACTGCTTGTCATGATAATGCTTCCCAAAGCATTTTTACATTTATTATCATATCACAATCATGAAAACACTGTAAATGTTGATCCTAATGAGCAAGTGACCAAATAGGGACACATGCAAGGTCACAGGAGAAAGCAAACAATTTCATTATGTGGATCCCAGAATCCAGAACCCTAATTCAGTATTCCCTTCAGAAGTGCCCAGTTCCCAAAATCCACAAAAAGCAACCAAACCAATCCTAGTTCATGAACCACTTTTGACAATGAGAACAAGACTACACATAGCCCATCATGATTAATGGAGTATTTACTATGTGCCAGTTATTGGTCCTAGGATTTGAGAATCAATGATAAAAAGACAGATGATCAGTATGGAATGGGGGTGGAGAGATACATAGTCCTAGGTGACCAGAGAGAAAGGTACATGTACCCAGTGGGTACACACAGAATATGATAGGTGTAATACATGTATGGGGACAGCTGGG
>NW_027325716.1:0-116079 GCF_048418805.1 Vulpes vulpes | reverse complement strand
CTCAATATTCTAACTACTCTTTTGTCTTTTATGCTAGCTGTTTTGAGATATATTTCATTAAGGGGAGGATTTTTCTCAAATGGGTAAAATGAGTGAATAATGTTGGAAAGCAAGGGCAAAAGTAGCAATTATTTGAAAAAATGGCCTGTAGGGTGAATTAAATAGTTATATATATATAATAAAATGATCAATGATTTTTTGGAAAGAAAATTTTTCATTTTCTGATGTATGATTCTCTGTAATCTCTATTCCTAAAAGACTACACCTATAAATGGGGCTTCTGTGCCAGCAGCCAAACACTTTAGATTTCTTTTTTTTTTTTTTTTAAACTACAGGTCACAATCCAGAGTGTAAGTGTGAATGTGTGTGTGTGTGTGTGTGTGTGAGAGAGAGAGAGAGAGAGAGAGAGAGAGATGACAGAGACAGAAACAGAGATAGAGAAAGAGAGAGAGAGAGAGAGAGAGAGAGAGAGAGAGTGAGGTGAGAAGGGGTGGAAGGAGAAAGAGAAAATATTTTGTTGCATTCCCCTATACAATGCAGTGCATCTTTGTTCTTTATTTGATTGCTATTTTATTTTCCTCCTCTCCAGTACCACATCGCTTTTTGTTTCTTTTTTTCCTCTGGGTATCTATATGTCGGCATATCTAACAACACTTCTTCACATTTGAAAGATGAGAAAATTACTAAATCCGCAAGTCCTTATATCTCATATAGCATCTGGCTTATATGGTATCTAGCAAATGAACCTAAACACCTTTAAGAGCTTAATAGTCTCTTTTTCTCCTAAATTTTAAAATTATTTCACAGTAAAACATTTTGGTATTTGGGAATGCATTTTAAGCTTCCCGTTGAAAATCACTGAATGTATATCCATCACCTCTGTATAACAAACTAAGCCAGAATGTTTTATAATTACTATTAAAATGGAAATCCCTAAGAACTAAAAATTTGAGATTTCCTTCTGTAAAACTGATTAATTAAAATTTTGATCCTGAGTTTTCCTGATTTAATTTTTTCATAAATAGACAAATAGATATTTATATGGTCTGCCAACTTCAGCTTCAGTATCTAGGGGGAAAAAGTTGTCAGACAGGCATGTAATAATCATATTGGTCAATCTAGCTTGATTGCTTTCTTCCAGCAATGGGCAGTTGTAATTTCCTATCACATTTATAGTCAGTATATTTGAGAAAGGGCAAAATAGGTTAATGAAATCATTATAATTTCATTCAAATGATATATATTTTAAAAGCTCAATTAAAGAAACAGATACCAGGGCACCACATTTTATTTTGCCTTATGGAGACCACTTTGCTGTAGTACCTTTAAAAGATACTGAAAAAAAACACATTTACCAGTGCTGAAATGAATGTGAAGTCATTATCATTACTAAACATATCCATAAAGTAAATTTATTGTGAAAAGAGATGATGTGGTTTTTTTTTGAAATTCATTTGTTCTTTCATCTATCCAATGCATGTTTTATCAAATTCTTCTCCTTTTAAGATGGCATAACTGGTTTTAAAAGAGTACTCAGAAGTTAGACTAAGCCGGAATTTAACATCATTGCTTATTATTTGTTTGTTTTTAAGCAAGGTAATAAGTTTCTTTAATGATAAGTTTCTTTGTAAGATGGACATATTGATGTTACTATCCTCATTGTAATAAGGGAAAGAAATAAATATAAAATTACAGCGACTGATATACAAGATGTTAATAAATTTTATTATCATTTTTATTGTTATTATTATGTTGCAGCCTTTAGAGCTGTGGAACAGGTAGAGTTGAATAGTATATTCCCTTCCCCTCAGCTTACTGGTGTCCAGGTAAGAAAGCAGAGAGATAATATTAATATGGTAATATTGTGTCAAGATATGACCTAAACACACTTTATCTAAATTAACTCACTTATATTGTCAATGATTGTATGAGGTGAAATTTGTGGGTGTCCCCATTGTACAGACAAAGAAATAGTATCTCCAAGTTATACAGCTAGTTAAAGCTGAGTTGGGGGGCAACTGAGTGGCTAGGGGTGCCTGAGTGGCTCAGTTGGTTAAGCGTCTGCCTTCAGCCCAGGTCATGATCTCAGGGTTGGGATGGAACCCTGCATTAGTCTCCTTGTCCAGCAGGGAGTCTGCTTCTCCCTCTCTCTCTCCTTCTGCCTCTGCCTACCACTCCTCCTGCTTGTGCTCTCTCTCTCTCTCTCTCTCTCTGTCAAATAATTAAATAAATAAATAAATAAAGTCTTTAAAAAATGCTGAGTTGGTATATGAATCTAGGCAGTCTGGATTCAGAGTCATTGTCTTTGTGTTTGTTTAATCCTTAACATTATAACTGTATGCTTCCTAATTCATACTACCTATGAACCCTTGATTCTTTGGATTAGAACAATACCTAGAAAAATCTGAGATACTTCAGAATCTTTCTATCAGTACTCTATTCATGGCTATGAAATCTCAGGTAATAACCATAATTTCTTCCCATAAAAGAAAGAGAAATGGCTGTCCCCAACCACATTCAGTGTTTTTCTTCTAGTTATAACTCAGCCATCAGGATATCGGTCTCTGCACACAAAATAACCCAAATTTCCAGAGTGAAAAGGAATTTCTCCATATTTTACAATTATTCTAACATCCCTTGCCCAAGATAAGCAAAATCCATAAGGGCATTCGGCCATGACCTTTCCCCCAAACACTACTGCTCCTTCTGGCACAAATAATCCATGTTCTTCACCCAAGTCATTTATTGCACATTTGCTCTGGACCCAGCAGCAGGAAGATAATGAGAGAAATTCAACGCTACTATCCCCACCTTCTGGAAGCTTACAACCTTTTTAAACAAATATGCAACCATAATGTATGACCTCATTATGGCATCATGAAAAAAGAATAATATCTATGTCCAAAACAAACTTGCATATATGTAAAATGGCACTTGGTTATAAATACAGTGCGTTCTGCTTATTTTAGAATTATTTTCTGCCCTCACTCAATGATAAAGAATCCAGACATTTTTCATTTCCATAGTGTGGCAGGGGAGGCATAATTCCTATTTCATCCTTATGGAGACAATGTATTTTCTGGGGAATTCCAGGTTTATGGGAGTATATTTTGACTTTAAAAGAAAATTGTTTCTCTCTTGGCAACACTTTAGACACCAAATATGTAGATTTTCTACACCAAGAAATTCTCCAATTTTCTGCAGATACCAATTACATGTCCTACAATTTATTTTAATTCCGTTACTAACTACCCAGGATCAGTATGCAGACCCCAATGATTAAAGCTTCAGACTGTCCCACCTCAAACACCAATCACAAGTAGTGGGTCCCCAGGTTACCCACATTTTTGCTGGAATTGGCTACAAATCAGAGATTCTTTTTTAAAAATAATTTATTTATTTATTTGTTTGTTTGTTTGTTTTAGAGAGAGCACACATACGCACAGGTGCCAAGGAACACTGTATATACTTTTTTTTCTTCCAAAAATATGTAGCTAAGTGCAAGAATAACATACATTTTACAAGTTTTAACTAGTCAAGCTAACAGTTTTCACAACATATCTTCTTCTAATATAATTACAAGGAAACATTTCATGTAGTGTGATTGTCACTAGAAAGATTCCAATTTAACTATAATAGCATTAGTGAGTAACAGGGCATGGAAATGAGCTGTACAAACTAGCACCATAAGGAAAAGATTTTATATCCACACTATTTAGAATGGGATCACTACTATCTTTGTGTCTCTGTGATTCCTAAGTTTCTCAGGTAAAAATAAACTTAACATAGTTAAACAAATAACATTTAAAATGAAAAATTCAAGTTTCTATTGAGTCAGAATTTGAGGCAAAGATACAATTAATGTTTCCTTTACCTACACTCTCCCCCATACACACATAACTAAAATCAATTAAGACCTATCGTCTCAATTGATAGTAAATTTCATATAGACTAAAATATGCTCATCCATTTTAAGCTATTCTTTTGTCTCAGATTTCCAGCACACTTGGTTACATACAGGTATAGATATAGATTAAGACTACATAAGGTATCTGCAATATAGGGACTTATGCAGATATGAACAAAGTGATGGAAGTAAATATTAATTGATTAATATTAATATTAATAATTAATTCTAATAACTTTTTGACGTATGACAAGGAGGTAATTCCCAAACTGGGAAACATTTTCATTATCTTTCCAACCCATGCATTCTGAGAGGTAGTTTTAATAACATATACCACTAATATAATACATTTGACTGTTTATTGATTGATTGATTTTTGTTTTATTTTATTTCTTTTTAAGTAGGCTCCACACCCAGCATGGAGCCCAACACAGGGCTGGAACTCACAACCCTGAGATCAAAACCTAAACTGAGATCAAAAGTAGGTCGCTTAACTGACTGAGCCACCCAGGTGCCCATAAGTTTGACTATAAAAAAAAAAATTAAGTATTGTTTCTCTAAATCAAACCATAATAATTGAAGGGTACTAAATTTCAGTCTGTAGTGAGCTATTAATTAAAGATGAACATATCTGTGTATTTCAACAGAGCAGAAGGTGTTGAATTTCAGGAAATTTGCAGGCCTAGGAGATATTTGCATTTTTAAAAGGAATCACAAGAAACACTATTGTATGAATTTTACACCCACGGATCTCCTAAATTTTAAAATGAAACCAATAATGTGTCTTGTTCCAAAAGTATGATTGACTTAATGTGTTGAAGTTTTTTGTTTTTAATATATATAGTTTTTCCATGACCAATTAGTTGATATACAATGGCCTGTGTCTTCTCCTACAGTATGTGATACATTTTTGGTGAACATGCACTATATTTGCTGCTTCCATAATAAATCTTCAAGTTATCTAACAGAAAGATGTTTATACAATGGGTACAGATGGTATAGACTGACAAATTTTTAGACATTACTTCTTAACACAGTGTCTTTTAACACAGCTTCTCTGGAATGTTGCATATAGGAATTCTAGTTAGAGAAAACATATGTAAACTATGTCTTATAATAAAAGGTAATTTTTTAATCTTTATATTTGTTGTTTAAAATGGGATTGCTAATGTCTCTGTTTCAGCCTTTATGCTAGTTTTATTTTTTGAGATGTAATTAACTACAATAAAGTCTAATTTATAGTTAGAATTTGGTAAGTTGTGACAATATATAAACCTGTGAAACAATTAATACAATCAGGATATTGAACCCATCTCCATAACCTACAAAAATTTGTGTCTTCCCTTGGTAATCACAGTTCCCAACCAAGCTACCTCCAATCTTTCCTAGGCAATAACTGATTTTATTTCTGACATCTTTTATTGGTTTGAATTTTCTAAAATTTTCTTTAGTTAGATCCTATAGTATATGCTTTTTTGTGTGTGTCTTATTTTTTTTAAGATTTTATTTATTCATGAGAGACACACACAGAGAGAGAGAGGCAGAGACATGAGCAGAGGGAGAAGCAGATTCCCTGGGGGGACCCTGATGTGGGACTTGATCCCAAGAACCCAGGATCATGACCTCACCCAAAGACAGATGCTCAACCGCTGAGCTACCCAAGTGCCCCTCAGTTTTAAGATATTATGAATAATAATATTATGAATATTATGAATAAAACTACAAACAATTTGCATATAAATCTTTGTATAGGTATTGCTTTTTTTTTCCTCTCAGGTATATGTCTCAGATAACACAGTAGTGTTATGTTTAACCATTCAAGGTTTAAATCTTACTATTTTTGTTTCCATTTTTCCATGTGTTCTTTGTTGCCTTTTTCTTCTCTTTAATTTATACTAATTGGATATTTTTATGAATTCACATATCACTTTTGTTCACCAATTAACTATAAATACTTATTTTAGTGATTGCAGGTTGATGGTATATATGTTTAACGTTTCAACACTTCAAGTAATATTAAACCATTTCATGTAAAGTGTGAGAACCTTATAATAGTATACTTCCATTTCTATCCTCATGGCCATTTGTTATTGTTGTCACACATTTATTTCCCCATATGTTATAAACTCCACACCACATTGTTATTATTTTTGCTTTAACGGTAAATAATCATTTTTTCCAGTTTAAAATTGTGGTAAAATATACATGATATATTAAAATTGACCATCTTGAGGGGATCCCTGGGTGTCTCAGTGGTTTAGTACCTGCCTTCGGTCCAGGGCAAGATCTCGGAGTCCTGGGATCAAGTCCTGCATCGGGCTCCCTGCAAGGAGCCTGCGTCTCCCTCTGCCTGTGTCTCTGCCTCTCTCTCTCTCACTCTCTCTCTCTGTGTGTCTGTCATGAATAAATAAATAAAATCTTAAAACACACACACATACACACCTCCCTGTTTATCTACAATGGCTGTGCAAATTTGCATTCTGATCAACAGTGCACAAGGGTTCCAATTTCCTGGAAAATATCCCATGTACAGTTGAAAAGAATGATTGTTGTTGGGTAGAGAACTCTATATATATGTTTGTTAGATGTAACTGGTTTAGTTGTGTGGTTCAAGTCCTCTATTTCCTTCTTCCCTCTCCAGAGAAATCTCTTCTGATTTTTCTAATCATTATTGAGAGTGAAGTATTAAAGCATCAAACTATTATTGCAAAACTATTTCTTTAAGGCTTCTTCCAAGAAGAAAGATTAGATTACCAAGGGAAGACAACCTTGCTTTATATATTTTGATTGTTATTAGGTATATAAATGTTTATAATTTTGTATCATGCCGTATGAACATTAATATATAATGTCCCTTAACTTTTATTACCTTTTTTTCATTTAAAGTTTATTTTTTCTAGTGTTACTATAGCCACCCTCTCCTCTTTTGGTTACTATTTGCAAGGGTTTTTTCCATCTTTTCACTTTCCACACGTTCGTGTCTTGGATCTAAAGTGAGTCTCTTATAGACAGCAGATAGTTTAACCATGTTTTAACCCATTCAGCCATTCTCTATGTTTGGATTGGAGAATTTAATCAATTTATATTTAATGTAATTACTGATAAAGACTTCTGTCATTTTGCTATTTGATTTACATCAAATATGTCTTATAGCTTTTTTGTCCCTAATTTCTTGCATTACCATATTCTTTCATGTTTAGTTGATTCTTTTAGTGAAACATTTAAAGTCCTGTCTAACCCCCTCTTGTGTGTATTCTAAAGCTATTTTCTTTGTGAATACTATGAGGATTATATTTAAAATTATACCTGAAACTATAATAATATGCTAATTTGAATTTGTCAATACTATATGAAAGCTCTGCTCCTTTATAGCTCTATCCCTATTCCTTTCAGGTGCTGATGTCACAAAATTACATCTTTATATGCTGTATATCCAAAACCGTAAGTTGATATTTTTTTAATTCACCAGTTTTTTTAAATTATGTAGAAAACAAAATGTGGAATTACAAACCAAACTTCCAATGATACTTTTAGACTAATAATAGTATTTTAAAAAGTTTTCATTTCTTATTCCTACAAAAAACAGAAAGTAAAGTTACCAACTATTGTTACAGTAATAATAGCTTTTGTAATTGCTTATATATTTATATTTCCTGAAATCCTTGTTTCTTCATACATCTTTCAGTTACCATCTATTATATTTTCCTTTTGACATTCAAGACTCTAGTATTTCTTGCAGAGCATGTGTAGTGGTAACAAATTCCCTCAGATTTTTATAAGACAAAAATCTTAATTTATGATATTTTTGAAGTACAATTTTGCTGGATATATTATTCTTGGTTTATACTTTTTCTTCTTTTAGAACTTGGAATATATCAGCTCACTTTCTTATGGCCTCCAAAATTTCTGGTGAGAAATCTGCTTATAATTTTAGTGAAGATCCCTTATATATGATAAGTCATTTTTCTTTTGTTACCTACAAGATTCTCTGGTTTTGGCTTTTGGCAGTTTGATTAAAATGGGTCTTGATGTGGGTCTTTGAGTTTATCCTGAATAGATTTGGTTGAGCCTCCTATACTGGCTTGAATAGTAATCTCCCAAAATATATATCCACTCAGAACCCATGCAGGTGACTTTATTTGAAAGTGGTGTCTTTGTAGATACAATCAAGTTAAGATGAAAACATAGTGGATTAAGGTGGAGCTTAAATCCAATATGACTGGTGTTCTCATAAGAAGAAAGAGATTCATAAACAAATCCAAAAGGAGAGCACCATGTAAAGACAAAGGCAGAGAGTGGAGTGATATATCTACAAGTCAAGTAATTTCAAGAATGGCCAGCAACCACCAGGAACAAGGAGAGAACCTCCGGTCACCACCAATCTTGTCAACACTTTAATTTGAACTTCCAATCTTCTGAATTAGGAGAAAATAAATTTTTGTTGTTTTAAGCTACCCAATTTTTAGTAGTTTGTTACAGTGGCCCTAAGAAACTAATAAAACTCCCCTTAGTCTTTAGATGCATAAGGTTGCAGCTGAATTTGGAACTTCAGTTGTAGACCTGTTGGAATGAATAAGTTTCTTTCACAAATTAGAATAGCAAATTAATGGAATCCTTATTTCCTAGTGATGAAGTTTAGGTAATGTGAGATTATATAGTGTCATGGTGTTTGAAAAATGTATGAAGAGTTTTAGGTTTATGTGGATGTAAACTCGGGGTCCTTGCTTTCTGTTGTCCTTTTAAGATACGTCAAGGGTTACTGTACAAAAAGAAGGACTTTCGAGAGACTGGAGACAAGGATAAAGAAGAAAAGATCTGAGAGCTATTTCTAAGGAGGAAAAAATGGCCTACCCCAATACTGATTCCCTCCCTTATGTTTTCCAGAAATATTTCAGGATTTCTATGAGCCATTGTCTGCTATAAGCTTATCACTCTTACTCTTCCCTAAAATACTTACTTATTATGACTATCTGATATAAATTCACCATAATATTTTAGTTTAAGGAAATAAGTTCATTTTTTATTGTATTATTATTGTCACTGTTACTATTTTCAATAACAAGCTGTCAATTTAATCGGGAGCAGATATGACTTAACACACTTGAGTAGAAAAGGTAACTCTAAGTTTCTACCAGCTATCTTGCTTTGTCTTTTTGCCAACAGAGATGTCCCAAGCAGAGATTGTTCCTTTAATCACAGTCCGTAATGGAAAGGCATATAAAGCATACAAACATATAGCTCCTGATTAAAAGTAAATGTGCTTAAAATTACTAAAAGTAATGTTTTATGCCACTGAAGTTTGGGGGCTATTTGTTACCAAAGCAAATCTATCTAAAAACAGTCTTTAAAAATAAAAATGTAACAACTTTTACAAGACTAAGTTTAATGGTTGGCAGATGATTAATGGGTAAAATGAAATTTTGTAAATTTCTTCATCTTTCACAGCTTAGATGGAATATATATTGTTGTAATTGAAATATCACAAAAAATAAAAACTAGAACTATTACCATTTAATATTTCTTTCTTAATTCTCTCTCCTATTAGTAGCCTTAAGTAACATTTATTAGATTTAGCAAATGTGTATGCATTGTAATAGGACTTTATGGAAACTCATATCATGGTTTGGAATCACTTTCCACATTTATGATTTGGAATCATTTTCCACATTCATGATTTTTCACATCCTTGTGATGCGCTCTGCGCAATAAAATATAAGGGAAATCACAGTGGATCAGTTATGCATTTAGGCCTCAAGTGTTATTGAATACTTCTGCCTATTTTCTGGAACTCCTTCTATGACTATGAGAGAAAGCCAAAGATAGCTTATTGGAAGATGAGAGACAGGGGGGATGCTAGAGCCAGCTCTTATTGACTTGGAGGAGCCAATCATGTGTATCTTTTACGAACTTCACATTCAGCTAAATCACATCGTCGTTGCTAGACCAAAATTACCAAGGCTGAACACTGATCTGCCTTTCTGAGTCAAAATGTTTTCTCAGTGTTATCTCTTTGTATTGGGGTCTTAATTCGGTAAATTTTTTCAACATTTGAAATCACTGAGTTTCTGAAATCTCTATTTTATTTTTTATTCCTACTTGCAAACTGGCCACTTTTTTTCAGTTTGCCTCTTTTTTTCAAAATACGTTTCTTAAAGAAATCACCCCAAACTGAAACATACTACCAATGCCAATCTTTAGATCTAAACATTTCTTAGTTATCCAGTCTTCCTTGTAAATTACTTCAAAAAACAATTTTATCAAATATTTCACCAATGCAGTCTTTAACTTCTGATTAACGTTGTCTTTTACAATCTGGAGAATTTATAAGCCAATGCCACATACTTTATTTTTTAAGGCACCACTTTACTTTTGATACTATCAACTGGGAGGTTTGTCTCAACATTATACTCCATCAAGAATATAATTTGGTGACGATTCTACTGTCTGCAGTGAGATGTAGATTGCTGTGGTAGTGAAAGGGGACATTGCAAATTATGTCCTACTTCTTAGAGGTTTCTACTCTAAGAAGCACATGACTTCATATAATGTGTGGAGTGGCAAAGAATAATACTATCATTTTCCCAAAAAGGGGGAAAGCAAAAATCTACAATAACATTAATGATTACTACGGTAGCTATTAAAAGAAGAAATAATAGAATATCACATATACCAGATCTAAAGAATGACATGATTTGAGGAAGAAAGACATGTGGCTATTTGTTTTGGTGTACAATGATATAATCACATGCAGAGTGCAGAGTGCAATATTGGATGTGAAAAGAGAGCCAGCATCTGGATGCTGCACAGAAACAGTATCAATGACCAGTTAGTCTTAACAAGAGCAGCAGGGTGAAGAAAAGAAAACTACAGCAATATTCATATGAGTAACTACATGTCCTATTCCATTTTGGCACGGAAGGCGGCTCAGAATATCAAGATAACAAAAAGTAAAAGATGTATGCCTCAGTTTCATTCTTGGGATAGCTATCTGGCTAGTTTTGTGGGAAAGAAGGAGGCAAGCATTAAAACGAATATGAAACTGAAGCTTTAAAGTTGGCCAAATTTTTGTTTATAATTGAAATGACCATAAAATTGGAAATGTGCACAAGACAGGCACTACTGTGGAATTAGAAGGGAGATTTTAAAATATTGCTGAAGGCAGTGTTTGTACACAAACAAAATAGGCACAGCCATTTCTTATTATTGGTGGGTAGTTATATTCTATAAAGTGACCACACATGCCAAAATAGCAAATACAGAACCACTTTTCCTAAGGATAATGCAGGGATATATTCCTGAGAACTGATCACAACATCTTTATCAACTGATCAATATATAACTTTGTTTTATGTTTCTCTTTAAAAATACTTTCTTTAATATATATTGTTGATTGATTAACTTTGAATTAATGGCAAATAGCACTATAACTCTTGTCTGAATGCAGCTTACCACATGTATTTTCTTTGTAAGACACATTGTACACTTTTGCACATAGGAACACTAGACAGCACTTCAGCATGATATTGGAGACCAAAAGAAGCTAAATCAACGATAAAAAGCTTAAATATGTAAAAACAAAACAAAGAATAAAAACCAAAGTATGACACCAAATAGACTAAGGGATATGGCAGGAGGAAGGATTATTAAGTTGAGACTATTTCACTTACAGGTGAGAAATGTCGACCGTACCTTGATTCTAAGTTTTCGTAAAAATGCAAAAGTCTAAGACTCTAAGAAGTGTTGTGAGAACAGAGCAAATAAGATATTTCTGTGGTTGGAGTAGTGAGTTCTAGTTTGGAGTTCGAGAAGAACTTTTCAAAGTTCTTTTCAAGAATAATTTTGAATAAATAATAAATGTATACATATATATTTGTATGCAAATGTATTTATAATTGTAAGAAATCATGAAACGTCAGGAATATAAAAAATGAGCTATCTCTCTTACTCAAGTCCTCCTACTATTCAGAACTCCTTATTGGATGACACATAGTGTTACAAAGAGGGAAGGAATCTAGAAGGACATGGCATTTGAACAGGGCTTTAATAGGTCTTCTGGATTTGGAGAAATGAAGATGCATTATCAGTGCATTTATAGAGACAGTATGAGAAAATCTCGATTGAGGGGATCCCTGGGTGGCTCATTGGTTTAGGACCTGCCTTTGGCCCAGGGCGTGATCCTGGAGTCCCGGGATCGAGTCCCACCTTGGGCTCCCTGCAGGGAGCCTGCTTCTCCCTCTGCCTGTGTCTCTGCCTCTCTCTCTCTCTCTCTCTCTGTGTCTCTCATGAATAAATAAATAAAATATTAAAAAAAAGAAAATTGCCAATTATAGATTTAGTGAGAAGTTCCAAGTTACATGATCATATTACAATTCTCTTTTGAATCATGAGTTAAATATGCCAAGGAGTAGAAGTTATATCAGTGGATCTCAGAAGTGTATTCTTAATTTCCCTTCACTGTTAAAATTGTTCCTTAATATCCCACGAAAATCTTTACCTATTAATTTCATCCTAGTGACTTATTTTAGTACAAAAAGGATTATATAAGACTACAAGAAAGCCAAATCAAACAGTAAAAAGAAATTAATGAAATACAACCTTGTTTGAATTTAACTGTTATTTCTGATAGTTTCAAAAACCTTTGGGGTTTTAAACAAACTCAACTGAAATAGTTCTACAGTCCCATGAAGTAGGTGCAGGCATTATAATCTCTATATTACAGCTGGGAACCTTGAGGCACAAAGCCATTTAAGCGATATGTCTGAGGTCACTGAGCAAGTAAGTCACTGGTGAGGCCAATAATAGAATCCCAATTGTTCAGCTAGTTCTTTGTTCAGAAGACCATATTGGTTTTTTTATTACGCCAAGGATAAAATTTAGCTTTATATCAGAGGATATTTCTTCTTACATGCCAACCAAAAAATCAACATTTAAAAAAATCATTAAATGGGGATCCCTGCGTGGCGCAGTGGTTTGGTGCCTGCCTTTGGCCCAGGGCGCAATCCTGGAGACCCGGGATCGAATCCCACATCAGGCTCCCAGTGCATGGAGCCTGCTTCTCCCTCTGCCTGTGTCTCTGCCTCTCTCTCTCTCTCTCTGTGACTATCATAAATAAATAAAAATTAAAAAAATTAAAAATAAAATAAAATAAAATAAAAAAATAAAATATAAAAAAATCATTAAATGGATATTAAATCAAATCATATTTCATGCTTGAGATTTTCAAGTTACTCTCAGAAAAGTGTTTTCTTGTTGTTTAAGAGGAAAATACCCATACATAGTTTTTTGTTGTCATCATCTCAATTCATAAAACTTTTCTCCCTCCCCTAAATATTTAATGACTCTATTTAACTATGAGTATGTTCTGGTTTCTGCACAAGAAAATGCAAGCCATAGTAATTGGCTTTGCCTTCAGACAGCTGAGTCAGCAAGAAATCAGAGAGCCTATAGAAACCTTTTTATTTCCTATCAGTTTTTCAGAGTTTTAAGCCATTGAAATATATTGAAAAAAATCTGGGAGGGAACTAAACCATGCAAATTAACCTTACATCTGCTTTATACAACTCTTGAACCTCCAGATTTGTAATTCCTTATCTGTGGCTGCTCAAACAATTTTCTGGTTCATAACGCTGTCTGTGCCATGGTAGGAAAGGAAAGTGGATTATAGTCTGAAGCACATGTTTGTCTCAAAGTGCTTCTATTCTTCCAGTCACGAAGAGAATCTTTTTCCCCTCTTGTGGGAATCCTCGAGAGCTAGAAATTCTATGTTTTAAGTTTCATATCTACGCATATGGATTTTGTGGAAATGATTTTATAAAGTTCAAAATTGTTAAATATATTAAAAGAAATATATGCTCCTACACTCTAAAAAAGGACTATAGATATATTTATCTCTCTTTATACACTATATGCCTATCACATATAAACTCATATAGACATACATTTACACAAATGTAACATAGGCCATTTTAGAATTACAAGCAATTATAATATTAGATAGCATTTACTAAGAAATCACCTTTTACCAGACACTCTGTGAAAGTTTTTGTATATAATATCTTATTTGTCCTCATTACATTACAGAGTGACTATTATTATTACTTTGACTTACTTAACAAGGAAACTGAGACACTGAGAGCATATGTCAATTGTCCAAAGTTACACAGCTTTTACGTGGGACAACAGTGTTGGAAACACAGGTGGTTTATTTTTCCTACACTGCGTGTGAATAGAAATTATTTGTGGACATGTGAGTAAAATAAAAATGTAAAGTCTAGAGGTTTAGTCAAAATTGACTAGATTCATAAACTAAGATCTAGAAAAGAGAAATGTCTTCCATAGGTTGTACAGTCAGTCACCCAGGTCCCAAATCTGGAAAATGGCTCCGACAGCATTGCATTATTGCTCTCACAGTTGTCATAATGAAATGATGTCATAAATTGCAAAACAGGTAGGAACTATCTTTTATATAGATAGCCATTTTTTTACATTTTTCCGGCTGAGATAATTTTTAAAATTAGGTAGATGAAATATTTTCCACTTGTTTAGTTTTCTGTTAATGTTTATAAGACAATTGCAAAGGATATATATATATATATATATATATATATATATATATATATAGGGATTTCCACTTTCCTATGGCTAGTGTTCAACAACTTTTCTCTACAGCCATTTATTATTCAAACTCCTCCATAAATGTCACAGAAATAGCTTAAGACACTCGGATATCTGAAATGCTACCATCAGTGCAACATCTTAGTATTTATCTTAGGGTAATCTTTTTTGGTAGGTTTTACACTCTTTACTCTTCCCTTTCTCCTCTGAGTTTGTCTCCATGTTATTCTGGTCACACCTACGACTTTTAAATGTGCTTCCTCTCACTTCTGTGTGAACAGTTCTTTAACAAATATTGATGTTCTTAATTTTTATTCTATAGCCTACTATTCTTAGTATAAACCACCCCATGGTGGAGGGTGATCATATTTCCCATAATAAACATATTTGGATAATTCTGTATGTGAATGACATGCACACACATACACAACAGAGGACAGTGACCTTCAAATTCCACTTGTTTACTGTACTTTCTCAACCATCCACAGTGAAGGGTACAAAACACATACCAATGATGGTCAGAGGTAGCCCCACAGGGATAGAACACCTATACTGAGGTCGAAAGCTCCAGAATGATTCAGTTATGTGACTGTATCTGGAATAATTTCTTGAAGTTCTATATTTTAGTAACTATCTTCATGTGGTACTATGTTGATAAAATTTCCTGCTAAAGGTTCATTAAAACAAAACAAAACAAAATGAGAAACCAGATTCAAAAGCTTCTCTGATCTCCCTTGGTTTCTGGAAGGACCTCACTTTCCCATTTAAGGCTGACTTGCTACAATTTAAAACTTTACTCTCAAACTCAACAGTACCATTTCCTCTCTCACCTTCCCAACTGTGTAGCACAGATTAGTCTTACCTTGAGCTAATGAAAGATGGAGTTAAGCAGAGAAAATTATGGTCTGTCTTTCCCAAACTTCCCTTCCCTCCTTTTGTGTACTGAGGCATGAGTTAAGAAAGGGAACTCCAATATTTTCTTACTCACTAGCGTGGGATTGTAGTCTTTTCTTTGCTTGATATAATTATTATATTCATGTCTATGAGCTCCAACAAACCATGACAAAGTATTTGTGTGCAGCTCCCCTCGGCATTTTTACATTTGTGGGTTTGGCCCCATCTCTCAGCTGACCCTTAGCTGATGAATTCCTTTAATGTTTAATGTCCCTTTTGCCCCTTCACTCCTCAAATCTGTAGGTGTCATGGCAAGGCTATATCCCCCAATTGTATTTGCCCTTCGAGGTCCCGTGGGACCCTGCAGAATGCTCCCCCTGTATCCTTGGAGAAGGTGTTTCTGCTCCTTCTCATGTCTGCAGCTTACCCATACGCACAGATACACACATTCTCTCCCCCCTCTCTTTCTTTTCTCTTTCCAATTCTCCTTCCTTCTGTTCATTTAGCACAGGAGAATTTCAGCAATCCTTGTTCCAAGCACATGTATAAACAAAGAATGAAAACTGTTTCCTCTTCTTGAAGCCTTTACCAAACTTTCAAAATAAAATTCATAGAGCCCCCTTCCATGTCCCCAAAGTGGGAAGGCTTTCCATGAACAGCAATCTCTGCAACATGTCAACCATAGTATTATTTTCCAATGTTCATTCTATAGTAATTGGTAGGGATGAATGAGCAGGGTTAACGTGTGTCCTTTCTCTAACCGGCACCTCTCAACAATTCCAATTTCCGGTGGGTCTCTGAATTTAGAATGTTAAGTACTTAAAACAAGGTCCCGTCAGCTTACACCATAAGTCCAGAATACAAGAAACCACCCACATTTTGTTACACTGGATCAAAGATGATTCATGGGAGAGAAAGCAGTGGTTGCAAAGGCCCTTAAGGGCCATTGTCTTCTGGCATCTTAACAAACTCTGACTTCATCTTTGACATTTAACTGCTGAAAGTTTTCAAGCCCTGTGTCATCTGCCCC
Organism: Vulpes vulpes; assembly: GCF_048418805.1. Taxonomy (NCBI): domain Eukaryota; kingdom Metazoa; phylum Chordata; class Mammalia; order Carnivora; family Canidae; genus Vulpes; species Vulpes vulpes. The sequence continues at coordinate 99,634 of NW_027325716.1, read as the reverse complement.
ACAACTGGCTAAGCTGATAAGAAAGGCTGGGTGCTCCCTCCTTTGGCACGAGTAGGAAGTTCCAACCATGCAAATCCCAGGCCCATTCATGGGAACATTCACTCAAGCAGATCCCCTAATTTCAAGAAAAGCCTAACTGGTCTCTTTTATCTGTTATCTCCAGGCTCTGCTTTTGGACCTGCTCGTGAGATAACCGTTTTTTTTTTTTTGTTTTGTTTTGTTTTTTTTTTAAGAAGGCTTCATTATGTGAGTAATAAACCTTACTGTATCCTCTCTCTCTGTTTTGTGGGGGTTTTTTTGTTTGTTTGTAAAAAATCACTTTTTGTTTAGGTATCCATGACATGTAACGTCATGTTGCTTTCAGGTGCACACATAATGATTCAATATTTGTATATATCATGAAATGATCATGATGCAGACTCCTGACCACACTCCTGCCAAGGAAGAGAACCTGCCCCTGAAGCAAGCCCGGGAATCATCCTTATGATGATCCTTTGAGAACGTACCTTGCAGAAACGTAGTAGGCCTGGAGGGAGCTGACTAGTTCCCGATGAAGACGGCCGCCTTGGAGCACTCCCATCCCCAGCTGAGGAAGCTCGACGGGGCGTCAGTTGTCCAACGTGTCGTGGAGGCCAAGCATCTGGGCAGGCAGCCCCAACTGGTCGAGGGTCTGACTAGGGGCCCAGTCACCCCACAGTGCAGCACATCCCTGGACAATGGAGGGAGCCGGTCCTGTCACGGCAGGGAGGTGCCCCTGGAGATCTGGCTGGAAGCCCTGGAGGAGGCTCCCCACATCCAGGACCCGCCCCGTCATCCTGTGCCATGGAGCCGGCCGGCAGGTGCATGTGCTCTGCCTGCCCAGGCCTCCCCACGCAAGCAGCGCGGCCTCCCTGAGGAGAACACACACGCCGCGAGGACCCGCCAGATCTGGCGTCTTCGGCCCACGGCCCAGACCCGGGCGCTCTCCCCCGGACCGCCAGGAGCGTCTCGTGTGTCGACGAGACCCAGGACAGGCGGCGGCTCACGTCTAGGACACCGCCGAGGAGGGGCGCTGCGTGCGGCCAGCGTGCGTGACGTGCGTGCGTGACGTGCGCCTGACGTCCGGTACGCCGTGCGCAATGAGGTCACGCGGATGCCCCCCGCGGAGCGCTGAGGGTGCGGCCGGGGTGTCGCCCCTGTGTCCTCTGCGGAGGGCTGAGAACCCAGCCGAGTGGTGGGGGCGTCTGTGGGCCCCAGCTGGAGCGGGGCCGCGTCGCGGAGGAGGCCCAGGAGCGCGTCCCCGTGTGTGTGACGGAAGCCGACCCGCTCTTCAGCGAGGCCCAGGCCTCCGTCCAGGCGGCGAGGCCTCCGCCGCGAGCACGTGGGAGCCCTGCAGGCCCTGCCCGGAGACGCCGTGGACAGGCCTCGCCGCAGCCGGGGACAAAGGCTGCAGGACGGCGTCCAGCTCTGGGGAACGTCCTGGACCAGCTGCAGGCGGCCTCGGGAAGGGGAAGTCGGCCCGGGCGGAGCTGCGGTGGCCCCGGGGCCTGGCGCACGGCGGCCGCGGACCCTCCACGCCCTCAACCACGTGGCGCTGCCCCTGTCGGGTGTGGGCCGGGTCCGTGCCAGCCGCTGTGCAGCGCTCAAGCTCGACGTCCTGCCCTGGATCCTGATTCCAGGACGTCAGAGGCCACAAACGCCTTCACAGCAGGTACTGATTGGGCCCGTGGGGGAGGGGACGGCGCACCACACCCTGCTGCTTCTTTTTCTTTTTTTCTTTTTCGTTTCTTCAGAGGGAAACTCAAACACCCTTTCTTTTCTTTCCTTTTCTTTTCTTATCTTTTCTTTTCTTTTTTTTCTTTTTTCTACCCTTTTTTTTTTTTAATGCACCAAGATGTTCAATTGTGTGAATAGTTCAAATGGATTTTCTCATATGGGAAGAGGATGAAGCAGGTGCACATGTTCTTTGAACAGAGGTTAGAAGGTAGGAACTCCTGTGTGGGGTCCCATAAGCACCCCCAGCTACAGTAGTACCATGGGAATAATAAGTTGGATGTGGTGAAGACTGTGAGGAAAATAAAAAAATAAAAAACCACTTGAATTGAATGTGGCATAATCGGGCTTAATATCCTACCCAAAGTTGAGGTGGCACCAGTGTGGGGGTACATCCCACTCCCACGGGGTGAGTGAAACTGGCTCTGCACGGAGGCTGGCGAGGGACCACTACCACAGGCTCTGGCGGCGGCCGGTTCCTTCTTCTAATGCCTTTTTTGGTAACTTGGTTCTGCTGCCTACTGGCAGGCTTTCACGTGAGCTGCTGAAGGACGGTTTGTGCTTTGAACTGTGTCGCAGGGATCCCTGGGTGGCGCAGCCGTTTGGCGCCTGCCTTTGGCCCAGGGCGCAATCCTGGAGACCCGGGATGGAATCCCACATCAGGCTCCCGGTGCATGGAGCCTGCTTCTCCCTCCGCCTGTGTCTCTGCCTCTCTCTCTCTCTCTGTGACTATCATAAATAAATAAAAAATTTTAAAAAAATTAAAAAAAAATTAAATAAAGGTGATAATACTTTTGATTTGCATGATATCTTTTTTAACATGTCAAATGATTTAAAGGCTATTAAATCATTTATTTGTTCATATATGGAATCAGTTGCAGTCAAAAACATGAGATGAGTTACCATGGGAAAAAGAAAAAAATTAGGCTCTACTTCAGAGTATCAGCTGTTAGGGTTTGGGTGAGAGATGAGGATGCTGACTAAAAAGTTAATAAAGTGAAAAGCAGCTTTTCACATAGGGGATATGAAAATCCTTGAATCCTTTCATTTCAATTGAAATTGTCAATTGAATTTGTACAATTGTCTCCTGTTTGCAATGTATTAAAAATAATTTTAACCTGAGGAGAATATTTATAAGCTATAGAAAGGAACCATTTACATCATTTTGTTGTTGTTTTGCTTTGCTTTTGCTTTTTCTTTTATTTTAATTCTAGTTCCTCCTTTCTATCATGACTAATCTCTTATCACTTAGCTTCACTCACCTGTATTATAGACAAAGAAAATGGATGACAGCAGTTGGGTATCATTGCAGATGAGTATACTACAGGTGAATTTCATGAAATATATATATTATACACCAGTTTTGGTACTTTCAGTAATAGAACCCATATTGCACCGTATTTGTAGCAACTGAGGCTTATATTTAAATCATCAGTCTCTATTTTTTTTCTAAATTGCTTCTGTTTATTGATTAGGCAAATGTACCTTTTATTATTCATTGATTAATCCCAGAAATAAGAAGAAATACTTTTTTCATAATATTATATATCTTGGAATTCATTGATACACATTAAAGTTTAATTTGCTCTGGGATGGTTCTTCTATGGCTTGAGAAAATTGAGTTATTATCTAAAACATTTAAAAATTATTTTTAAAAAGATTTTATTTCTTTCAGAAAGAGAGAGATTGAGAATGAGAGAGAGAGAGGCAAAGAAACTCAAGTAGATTTGTGCTGAGCATGGAGCCCAATCATTGGTATTATGACCTGAACAGAAACCAAGAGTTGGACACTTAACTAGTCATCCAAGTAACCTAAAATTACTGACTTTTATATGGTCCCAATGAGATGAAAGTCAGATACAAACTTAGGAATTTTTCTAATTTTCCTTAGGTATTTATTCATAAGTCGAAGGTTTTCCTAGACATTTATCCATGTACCTTTTGTGTGTGTAAGAAAACTAGGAAGGAAGACTATTTTCTCCCTTTATGAGAATTTGGACTCTATAAGGCATCTGGTAAATATAAAAATGATACTTTCAAAAGCTTTAAGAATATGACGATTCCCAGTTGCCAAGAATTTTACTTCATTAGAGCACATAGCACCAGATAAAGTAAGGAGAGCCTTTATCCTGCTTAAAGCCTGGGACATTTATATTTATATATATATATATATATATATATATATATATATATATACACACACACACATACATACATATACATATATATATTACTTATAATACATATGTATAAAATATTATATGTACAATATAAAATATAAATATAAAAATAAAATAAACAAAATATAAAATATTATATGTATAATATATGTATAAAATACATATAATACATATGTATATGTATTTTATTGGAGTTCAATATGACAACATATAGCATAACACCCAGTGCTCATCCCATCAAGTGCCCCCCTCCGTGCCCATCACCCAGTCATCCCATCCCCCCGCCCACCTCCCCGTCCACTACCCCTTGTTTGATTCAAAGACTTAGGAGTCTCTCATGTTCTGTCACCTTCACTGATATTTCTCACTCGTTTTCTTTCCTTTCCCTTTTCACTATTTTTTATATTCCCCAAATGAATGAGACCATATAATGTTTGTCCTTCTCTGATTGACTGACTTAACTCAGCATAATACCCTCCAATTCCATCCATGTTGAAGCAAATGGTGGGTATTTGTCATTTCTAATGGCTGAGTCATATTCCATTGTATGCATATACCACATCTTCTTTTATCATTAATCTTTCAATGGACAACGAAGCTCCTTCCACAGTTTGACTATTGTGCACATTGCCACTATAAACGTTGGGGTGCAGGTGTCTCGGCTTTTCACTGCATCTGTATCTTTGGGGTAACTCCCCAGAAGGGAAATTGCTGGGATCTAGGGTAGCTCTATTTTTAACTCTTTGAGGAACCTCCACACTGTTTTCCAAAGTGGCTGTGCCAGCTCACACTTTCAAAACAGTGCAAGAGGGTTCCCCTTTCTCCACATCGTCTCCAACATTTCTTGTATCCTGTATTGTTAATTTTCACCATTCTCACTGGTATGAGGTGGTATCTCATTGTGGTTTTGATTTGTATTTCCCTGATGGCAAGTGATGCAGAGCATTTTCCCATGTGCTTGTTGGCCATGTGTAGGTCTTCTTTGGTGAAATGTCTGTTCATGTCTTTTGCCCATTTCATGATTGGATTCTTTGTTTCTTTGGTGTTGAATTTAATAACTTCTTTATAGATCTTGGATAGTAGCCCTTTATCTGATAGGTCACTTGCAAATATCTTCTCCCATTCTGTAGGTTGTCTATTATTTTGTTGAATATTTCTTTTGCTGTGCAGAAGCTTTTTATCTTGATTAAAATTGTTCATTTTTGCTTTTGTTTCCCTTGCCTTCATAGATTTATCTTGCACGAACTTGCTGCGGCCAAGTTAAAAAAGGTATTGCCTGTGTTATCCTCTAGGATTTTGAGGAATTCTCGCCTCACATTTAGATCTTTCATCCATTTTAAGTTTATCTTTGTGTATGGTGTAAAAGCATTGTCTAGTTTCATTCTTTTGCACGTGGCTGTCCAATTTTCCCAGCACCATTTATTGAAGAGTCTGTCCTTTTTCCTGTGGATATTCTTTCTGGTTTTGTCGAATATTGACCATAGAGTTGAGGGCCCATTTCTAGGTTCTCTCTTCTGTTCCATTGACCTATGTGTCTGTTTTTGTGCCAATACTACACTATCTTGAGGATCACAGCTTTGTAGTACAGCTTGAAACCCGGCATTGGGATGCCCCCAGCTCTGGTTTTCTTTTTCAATATTCCCCCGGCTGTCTTTTCTGATTCCATACAAATCTTAAGATGATTTTTTCCAACTCTCTGAAGAAAGTCCGTGGTATTTTGATAGGGATTGCATTGAATGTGTAAATTTCCCTGGGTAGCATTGACATTTTCACAGTATTAATTCTGCCAATCCATGAGCATGGAATATTTTGCCATCTCTTTGTGTCTTCCTCAAATTCTTTCAGAAGTGTTCTGTAGTTTTTAGGGCATAGATCCCTTACCACTTTGGTTAGGTTTATTCCTAGGTATCTTATGCTATTGAGTGCAAGTGTAAATGGGATTGACTCCTTAATTTCTCTTTCTTCAGTCTCATTGATAGTGTAGAGAAATGCCACTGATTGCTATGCATTGATGTTTGTCTCCTGCCACATTACTGAATTGCTGTATGAGTTCTAGCAATCTTGGGGTGGATCTTCTGGGTTTTCTGTGTACAGTAAGTATCATGTCGTCTGCAAAGAGGGAGAGTTTGACTTCTTTACCAATTTGAATGCCTTTGATTTCTTTTTGTTGTCTGATTGCTGAGGCTAGGACTTCTAGTACTATGTGTTGAATAGCCGTGGTGACAGTGGACATCCCTGTTGTGTTCCTGATCTTGTGGAAAGGCTCCCAGTGTTTTTCCATTGAATGATATTTGCTGTGGGCTTTTCATAGATGGCGTTTAAGATGCTGAGGAATGTGCCCTCTATCCCTACACTCTGCAGAGTTTTGATCAGGAATAGATGCTGTATTTTGTCAAATGCTTTCTCTGCATCTATTGAGGATCGTATGGTTCTTGTTTTTTCTCTTGTTGATATGATCAATCACATTGATAGCTTTATGAGTGTTGAACCAGCAGATAAATCCCACTTGGTCATGATGAACAATCCTTTTAATGTACTGTTGGATTATATTGGCTAGTATCTTGTTGAGAAATTTTGCATCTGAGTTCATCAGATATTGTTCTATAATTGTGCTTTTTGGTGGAGTCTTTGTCTGGTTTTGAAATTAAGGTGATGATGGTCTCATAGAATGAGTTTGGAAGTATTCCACCCCTTTCTATCATTCAGAACAGCTTTAGTAGAATAGGTATTGTTCCTTCTTTAAATGTTTGATAGAATTCCCCTGGGAAGCCATCTGGCCCTGGACTTTTCTGTCTTGGGAGGTTTTCGATGACTGCTTCAATTTCCTCCCTGGTTATTGTCTTATGCAGGTTTTCTATTTCTTCCCATTCTAGTTTTGGTAATTTGTGGTTTTCCAGAAACGCTTCCATTTCTTCTAGATTGCCTAAAATATTGGCATATGGCTGCTCATAATATGTTTTAAAAATCGTTTGTATTTCCGGTATGGTTGTAATCTCTCCTTTTTCATTCATGATTTTATTAATTAGAGCCTTTTTTCTTTTGTTTTTAATAAGGCTAGCTAAGGGTTTATCTATCTTATTAATTCTTTCAAAGAACCAACTCCTGGTTTTGTTGATCTGTTCTACAATTCTTCAGGTCTCTGTTTCATTGAGTTCTGCTCGAATCTTTATTAACTCTCTTCTTCTGCTTGGTGTAGATTTTATTTGCTGTTTTTTCTCCAGTTCCTATAGGTGTAAAGTTAGCTTGTGTATTTGAATTCTTCCCAATTTTTTGAGGGATGCTTGTATTGCAATGTATTTCCCTCTCAGGACTGCTTTTGCTGTATCTCAAAGTTTTGAATAGTTGTATCTTCATTCTCATTAGTTTCCATGAATCTTTTTTATTCTTTAATTTCCTGGTTGACCCATTCATCTATTAGCAGGATGCTCTTTAACCTCCACATGTTTGAATTTCTTCCAAATTTCTCCTTGTGATTGAGTTCAAGTTTCAAAGCATTATGATCTGAAAATATGCAGGGGGCAATCCCAGTCTTTTGGTATCCCTTGAGACCTGATTTGTGACCCAGTAGATGGTCTATTCTGGAGATACTTCCATGTGCACTTAGAAGAATGTGTATTCAGTTGCGTTTGGATGTAAAGTTTTGTAAATATCTGTGAAATCCATCTAGTCCAGTGTATCATTTAAAGTTCTTGTTTCTTTGAAGATGTTGAGCTTAGAAAATTTGTCATTTGCAGAAAGTGCCATGTTGAAGTCTCCCAGTATTAGTGTATTATTATCTAACTATGTCTTGACTTTGGTTATTAGTTGATTGGTATACTTGGCAGCTCCCACATTACGGGCATAAATATTCATGATTGTTAGGTCCTCTTGTTCAATAGATCCTTTAAGTATAATATAGTGTCCCTCTTCATCTCTTACTACAGTCTTTGGGATAAACTCTAATTTATCTGATATGAGGATTGCTACCCTGCTTTCTTTTGAGGACCATTTGAATGGTAAATGGTTCCCCAACCTTTCATTTTCAGGCTGTACGTGTCCTTAGGTCTAAAATGAGTCTCCAGTAGACAGCAAATAGATGGGTCTTGCTTTTCTATCCAGTCTGAAACCCTGAGTCTTTTGATGGGATCATTAAGCCCATTCATGTTCAGAGTTACTATTGAAAGATATGAATTTAGTATCATCATAATACCTATTTTATTCAGGCCCTGTTTTGTGGGTTATATCTTTCGGTATCCTCTTTCTTTTACAGAGTCCCTCTTAATATTTCTTGCAGAGCTGGTTTGGTGGTCACATATTCTTTCAGTTCCTGCCTGTCTTGTAAGCTCTTTATCTCTCCTTCTATTCTGAATGAGAGCCTTGCTGGATAAAGTATTCTTGGTTGCATGTTCTTCTCACTTAGGACCCTGAATATATCCTGTCAGCCCTTTCTGGCCTGCCAGGTCTCTGTGGAGGGGTCTGCTGTTAATTTAATATTTCTCCCCATATAATTAGTCTCTTGCTGCTTTAAGGATTTTCTCTTTATCTTTGGAATTTGCAAGTTTCACTATTAAATGTTGAGGTGTTGAATGTTTTTTATTGATTTTGGGGGGAACCTCTCTATGTCCTGGATCTGAATGCCTGTTTCCTTCCCCAACTTAGGGAAGTTCTCAACTATAATTTCTTCAAATACACTTTCTGTTCCTCTGTCCCTTTTGGCGCCCTCTGGAACCCCAATTATATGTAGATTTTTCCTTCTAAGGCTGTCATTTATTTCCCTTAACCTTTCCCCATGGTCTTTTAATTGTTTTTCTCTTTTTTTCCTCAGCTTCCTTCCTTGCCATCAACTTGTCTTCTATGTCACTCACTCTTCCTTCTACCTCATTAACCTTCATCGTTAGGACCTCCGGTTTGGATTGCATCTCATTTAATTGATTTTTAATTTTGGCCTGATTAGATCTAAATTCTGCAGTCATGTAGTCTCTTGATTCCTTTATGCTTTTTTCCAGAGCCACCAGTAGCTTTATAATTGTGCTTCTGAATTGGCTTTCTGACATCAAATTGTAATCAAATTGTGGCAGAGAGTACTGTTTCTGATTCTTTCTTTTGTGGTGAGTTCTTCTTTCTAGTCATTTTGCTCAGTGCAGAGTGGCTAAAAATGAATTGTACCGCAAAAAAAGGAAGAAAAAAAAGAAAAAACAAAAACAAAAGACAAGGAGGGGTATCCTCTGGTTCTATATACCATAAGTCCCTCAACTTCCCTGGGGCTTTCCAGTGCTGCTAGGCCAAAAACTTGCTCTTCCCCTGTCCTTCCAGCTGGTCTTGTGGGGGAGGGGCTGCTGTGCTGACTCTCAGGTGTGTGCATGGCTCAGTGGGAGCTGTTTACCCCCTGAGGCCCCAGTTCCCTGGTGGCCCCACTCTGTCCCAGGCACAGGGTGACACCAGGAGGAACAACCACACTGGTGCGGCCACCCTTCTAGCTCTGGAGTCAGCTCTCCCAGTAACTCCCACGGCTACTGGTCTGCACTCGCCTGGATGCTCCCAGGAGCAGGGGGTGCTGATCTGCACAGCCTGGGGGTGCCTGGCAGCAGGAGGGTCCTTGCTATCCTCTGCCCTCCCTGCCTCTGCCTGTCCCAGAAGGAGCACAGGATCCTGGGCTGTGTCTGCTTTGTCCCCTGGGACCCCGGGCCTGTTCTGCTGGAATTGCACTCCTGGGGCCCGGGCTCCCGAAGGTAGCAGGGTGCAGCCTCCTGCAGCCAGAGACGCTGCCTGAGCTTCTCCCGAGGTCCCGCCGGGTGCGTGCTCCAGCCCTTCACAGAGCTCAACCCGTGGTCTTTGGTGCACTCTCTCCCAGGTGCCCTCCTCTCCTAGTGACCCCGGGGAGTTGGAGGTGCCATTGCCCCTCCTGTGGTTCTGCCCGGTTTCCCTGTTGAGCGCCTTCCCCTCTGGAAAGAATTCGGTTCAGATTTTTAAACTTCCTGCTTCTCCAGGCTGGGCTTTCCTGTCCTGGAGGCTTTTGCTGCCTGGCCTTAGCCCGGCTCCTTGTGGGGCCCCTCCGCCACTGGAATCTTTTTTATTTTTTCTTCCCTTGGCTTCCTACCTTGTTAGAAGTGCAAACTCTTCTCTCTGTAGCATTCCAGCTATTCTCTCTTTAAATCTTAGGTAGAATTCATAGGGTTTCAGGATGATTTGAAAGTTATCTAGGTAAGTCGGGTGAGCGCAGGTGACTTGGGGACCCTACTCCCATTTTTCCCCACCCCCCCCTTATCCATGTACTTAAACTTATTCAACAGGTGTTCCCCAAATCTGAAAACTCAAAAATGAAGTAGGAAAACAAAACAAAACGTCTCAATGAGAATTTCTTAAACTTCAGTAATTGGTAGAGAAATTCCTATGTCATTACTTTGGGATGGTGAAACTTAAAGTCTTGGGTAATTCAGCTTATATGCATCTTATTAAGAAGCATTTACCTGTAATTTATTTTTAAATTATTTTTACATAGAAAATCTGAACACTAGGGAGGAATATATATCGCTGCCTATAAATACATGTGCACATATATATCTACATTTTAGTGGACTATATTTTTAAAACATATATTTGGATTATTTTTGGAAAACTTTCTTAACAGTTTTTATAGGCTTAAAGAACAGACTCAACTTAGGTTTTTAACTAGAAATCTCTAGTTGTATAAAAACCTGTATATGCGGTTTGGCATAGTTTTCAGCTGCAAGTTTTGAGCAGTTTGTTGCTGGGTCAGAAAGAAATCTTTCTTGCTTGGTTTGCAGACTGTGTGTTCACCCCTCTGAGACCAAGGCCAGGAGGTTGTGACCCCTCAGAGATGGAGCACAGGTTAGAGGTCACCACTCAGAGGCGGAGCCTGGCCTGGAGTTTACACCAGCAAAGTACCATCACTGAAGAACTACTGAAAGTGACTGTCTCCCTAGAAATGTTTAAAATGAAAGAGTGAATGAATATGTGTGTGTGTGTGTGTGTGTGTGTGTGTGTGTGTATATATACATATATATATATATATATGTATGTATATATATATATATATAGGCAGGGGCAGACAAAATATCACCTAGAGTTCCATCTTGTAGAGGGAGCTGTTAAACTCTCATAAGATTTCATTTTTTCTTATCTGTCTTAAACATGTATTATCAAATACGTGATCATTTTATATGTGAAATTTTAGTTATTTAATTAACTTTAAATTATAATTGTTTCCCAAGTCATTATCTACCCAAAAATCGTTTCCAGGAACAGAGTCCTAATAATTATTAAGGACTCTGTGTTCATTAACATACTTACAGAATGTGTATAGGTACGCAGCATTGTTATCAGTTCTGAGCATGTTGTATTGGAAAAATTCTGGACAGGGAGGTTATCAGGAGACTCAAGTTCTGATATTGACTGTCAATAAACTAATAGGTTCTATATGCTTACATCTAAGGGCTGACGAAAAGGGCTACTATGAAAAATCATGGCTACTTAGGGTAAGCTAAGATAGTACAGGAATTATCTGGAGTAGATTCTACTAATATGTACCAAAGTCCAGTGTTTTCCTGCATAGCCATCTCTGTTACTTAGAAATTCTGTATTATGTAGTTATATTTGGTTAACACCTATTCTCTTCTTTTTTCTTCTTCCTTTAACCATTAATCCATTTTCCCAAACAACCGTGGACTCATCTAATCGTTCTTTTAGACATTAAAAACAAAAATTGTCTATTGTCTTATAAATTCCAGGCATGTGTATTAGGTTCTAGGAATAAAGGGGTGACCAAATGAGAAAGGTTCTCGCCTTTTTGAATTTTACACTCCATGATGAGGGAGAAGCCACAGATAATTATTCTATGGAAGATGTACTGAATTGGATTAAAAGTGCATGAAAACACACCAGTTAGAAGTTTGTTCAGAACGACGTTGCTCGCTCATGTATGCCTGTTCTCTGGCATAATTATAAGCAGTGCCCTTTCACTCTAAAAAATGCTTCATTTTAGGTAATAGATGATAAAGCCTCTGTATGTATCAAAATTTACAAGGTAGCAGCTGCCCACCCCAACCTTTATTTTACAAATAAAGAAAATGAAATTCTGATTGGTGTGGTAACTTTACTATGATGACATAGCTAATTAATGATAGAAATACACAGCTTCATAGGACAGAAAAAATGATACAAGCCATCCATGAGTGACAGTTCACCATAGATCTGTGATCTTAGAAATTAACCTAATGCTCTAAGCCACACAGTCATGAATATGTGAATTCTGATATCGTCCTGTGCTGTGGCAGTTAAAAGAGAGCATATTCTTGAAAGTCCTAGAACAATAGATTGAAAAATATCCTCAATGTTAGCCCCTCTGCCAGCAGAGAAAATACTCTTACCCCACTAGAGCATTTATAGAATAAGAGATCTCTCACAGGTACTTTTTTAATATTTATTTTTTATTGAAGTTTCTTTTGCCAACATATACTATAATACCCAGTGCTGATCCCATCAAGTGCCTTCCTCAATGCTTGACACCCAGTGACCCCAACCCCCTACTCATCTCCGCTTCTGCATTACTTTGTTCATTTCCCAGAGTTAGGATTCTCTCAAGGTTTGTCTCCCTCTCTATTTTTTCCTACTCAGTTTCCCTCCTTTCCCTTATAATCCCTTTCACTATTTCTTATATTCCCCATATGAGTGAAACCATATAATGATTGTCCTTCTCCAATTGACTTACTTCACTCAGCATAATACCCTCTCATCCACGTCGAAGCAAATGGTAGGTATTTGTCCATTCTAATGGCTGAGTAATATTCCATTATTCCACACACATTATATATATATCACATATTATATATCTATCTATCTATCACATATTAGATATATATATATATATCACATCTTCTCTATCCATTTATATGTCAGTGGACATCATGGCTCATGCCAGTTTAGCTGTTGTGGACATTGATGCTATAAACATTGGGGAGCAGGTGTCTCAGCTTTTCACTGCATCTGTATCTTTGGGGTAACTCCCCAGCAGGGCAATTGCGGAGTCGTAGGGTAGCTCTATTTTTAACTCTTTGAGGAACCTCCACACTGTTTTTCAGAGTAGCTGAACCAGTTCACATTCCCACCAAGTTCCCAACAGTTCCCCTGTCTCCACATCCTCTCCAACATTTGCTGTTTTCTATCTTCTTAATCTTCTTAATCTTAATCTTCTTAATCTTCTTAATCTTCTCACTGGTGTGAGGTGGTATCTCACTGTGGTTTTGATTTGTATTTCCCTGATGGCCAGTGATGCAGAGCATTTTCCCATGTGCTTATTGGCCATGTGTAGGTCTTCTTTGGTGAAATGTCTATTTATGTCTTTTGCCCATTTCATAATTGGATTGTTTGTTTCTTTGCTGTTGAGTTTAATAAGTTTTTTTTATAGATCTCGGATAGTAGCCCTTTATCTGATAGGTCACTTGCAAATATCTTCTCCCATTCTGTAGGTTGTCTTTTATTTTGTTGACTGTTTCTTTTGCTGTGCAGAAGCTTTTTATCTTGATTAAGTCTCAATAGTTCATTTTTGCTTTTGTTTCCTTTGCCTTCATAGATTTATCTTGCAAGAAGTTGCTGTGGCCAAGTTAAAAAAGGGTGTTGCCTGTGTTATCCTCTAGGATTTTGAGGAATTCTCACCTCACATTTAGATCTTTCATCCATTTTAAGTTTATCTTTGTGTATGGTGTAAAAGCATTGTCTAGTTTCATTCTTCTGCACATGGCTGTCCAATTTTCCCAGCACCATTTATTGAAGAGTCTGTCCTTTTTCCTGTGGATATTCTTTCTGGTTTTGTCGAATATTGACCATAGAGTTGAGGGCCCATTTCTAGGTTCTCTCTTCTGTTCCATTGACCTATGTGTCTGTTTTTGTGCCAATGCTACACTGTCTTGAGGATCACAGATTTGTAGTACAGCTTGAAATCCAGCATTGTGATGCCCCTGGCTCTGGTTTTCTTTTTCAATATTCCCTTTGCTGATTCCATACAAATCTTAAGATGATTTTTTCCAACTCTCTGAAGAAAGTCCATAGTATTTTGATAGGGATTGCATTGAATGTGTAAATTTCCCTGGGTAGCATAGACATTTTCACAGTATTAATTCTTCCAATCCGTGAGCATGGAATATTTTTCCATCCCTTTGTGTCTTCCTCAAAATCTTTCAGAAGTGTTCTGTAGTTTTTAGGGCATAAATCCCTTACCACTTTGGTTAGGTTTATTCCTAGGTATCTTATGGTTTTGGGTGCCATTGTAAATGGGATTGACTCCTTGATGTCTCTTTTTTCAGTCTCATTTTAGTTTATAGGAATTCCACTGATTACTATGCATTGATTTTGACTCCTGCCGCATGGCTGAATTGCTGTATGAGTCCTAGCAATCTTGGGGTGGTGTCTTTTGGGTTTTCTACACACAGTAACGTGTCATGTGCAAAGAGGGAGAGTTTGCCTTCCTCTGCCAGTTTAAATGCCTTTTATTTCTTTTTGTTGTCTGATTCCTGAGGCTAGGACTTCTAGTACTATGTTGAATAGCAATGGCGAGAGTGGACATCCCTGTCATGTTCCTGATCTTAGGGGAAAGGCTCTCAGTTTTTCTCCATGGAGAATGATATTTGCTGTGGGCTTTTCATAGATGGCTTTTGAGATGCTGAGGAATGTTCCTTCTATCCCTACACTGTGAAGAGTTTTGATCAGGAATGGATGCTGTATTTTGTCAAATGCTTTCTCTGCATCTATTGAGAGGATCCTATGGTTCTTGTTTTTTTCTCTTGTTGATGTGATCTATCACATTGATTGTTTTATGAGTGTTAAACCAACCTTGCATCTCAGGGATAAATCCCACTTGGTCATGGTGAATAATCCTCTTAATGTACTGTTGGATCCTATTGGCTAGTATCTTGTTGAGAAATTTTGCATCCATGTTCATCAGGGATATTGTTCTATAATTGTCCTTTTTGGTGGGGTCTTTGGTTTTGGAATCAAGGTGATGCTGGCCTGTTAGAACAAATTTTGAAGTATTCCATCCCTTTTTATCCTTCAGAACAGCTTTAGTAGAATATTATTTCCTCTTTAAACATTTGATAGAATTCCCCTCAGAAGCCATCTGGCCCTGGAATTTTGCGTCGTGGCAGGTTTTTGATAACTGCTTCAATTTCCTTGCTGGTTATTGGCCTGTTCAGGTTTTCTATTTCGTTTTGTTCTAGTTTTGGTCATTTGTGATTTTTCCAGAAATGCATCCATTTCTTCTAGATTGCCTAATTTATTGGCTTATAGCTGCTCATAAAATGTTTTTTAAAATCATTTGTATTTCCTTGGTATGGTTCTGATCCCTCCTCTTTCACTTGTGATTTTATTACCTTGAGGGTTTTTTTTTTTTTTCTCTTTAATAAGGCTGGCTAAGGGTTTATCTATCTTATTAATTCTTTCAAAGAACCAACTCCTGTTCTTCTTTTTTTATCTGTTCTGCAGTTCTTCTGGTCTCTGTTTCATTGAGTTCTGCTTGAATCTTTATTATCTCCCCTCTTCTGCTTGGTGTAGGCTTTATGTGCTGTTCTTTCTCCAGTTCATTTAGGTGCAAGTTTAGCTTGTGTATTTGAGTTATTTCCAGTTTTTTGAAGGAGACTTGTATTGAGATGTATTTCCTTCTTGGGACCTCTTTGCTGTATCCCAGATTTTTTGAATGGTTGTATCTGCATTTTCATTAGTTTCCCTGAATCCATAGATTCTTCTCTAATTTCCTGGTTGACCCATTCATCTTTTAGTAGGATGCTCTTTAACCTCCATGTGTTTGAATTTCTTCCAAATTTCTTCTTATGACTGAGTTCTAGTTTCAAAGCATTGTGGTCTGAAAATATGCAGGGGGGCAATCCTATCTTTTGGTATCGGTTGAGACCTCATTTGTGACCTAGTGTGTGGTCTATTCTGGAGAAAGTTCCATGTGCACTTGGGAAGAATGTGTATTCAGTTGTGTTCAGTTAGAAAGCTCTGTAAACATCTGTGAAATCCATCTGGTCCAGTGTATAATTTAAGGCCCTTGTTTCTTTGGTGATGTCATGCTTAGAAGATCTGATATTTACTGACAAGGACTGTGTTGAAGTCTCCTACTATTAGTGTATTATTTTATTTTTTTCTTCCTCTACTTATTGAATTAAAATTTATTTCAAAAGGTAAAGTTTATATATCCTTTGAATAAATAAGAAGTCAAAAATTTTAGAATTAAGTAATAAGTCTTCAACATTATAAAGCCATATATAGCAGTAATTAAAGTAGTGGTAATGTCACAGAAAATGATAAAAATGTCACAGAATTCAAATCACAACTTGGATTCTCAATGATTCAAGTGTCTTATCTTACACAATAAGAGTTTGGTCAATTTTAAGATAAACTTCCTCCAGATATGCTGTCCTCAAGTCCTCTAATCTTGTGGTCCATCAGCTCACACAATGGGATAGTTGGTTGCTGTGGCAATTCTACAATGGTTGTTCTGGTCTTAGGCCATTTTTATATAGCCATTCCAGCCCCATTCTGGACCCCAACTGTTCTTGATAATCCAAAATTTATTATTTGAGTCTGTTCCTACAAAGCCATAGCCAGCCACCCGAACACCATGATCTAGATCTTTGCAGCTGCAGTCTGGATCAAATTAAATGCCTGCTTTGTAGAACTGGAAATGCCTGCATCAGTAGCAACAGAGATGGGCCCTAGAGTTGCCACTGCCTTCATTAGGGTCTTTTCCCATTGAGGGAGGTCCATGAAGCCAGTGTCATTGGCAGCAGAACACTCAGTCTTGTCGTTACAGGTCTCTATGTCCTTTCCAAGATATGGATAAGATTCCTCTGAATCTAGGCCTCCATTGTCTTTAACATGATGAAAGGTGTTATCCATCAGGCCACCACTGCAGCCCTCATTGCCTTGAGCCTTAGAGCAGTCCACCAGGTTCTGCTCACTCAGTGGCACAAGTTTGCCTGTTTTCCGGAACATCTGTCTTTTGAGGGCACCAGTTGCACTAAAAGTCCAACAAGAACCACACTGACTCTGATTCTGCACAGGAGTTACGTAACCTTTCTCTCTCCAGTCCACAGATTTGGGGATCTCAGCAAAGATAGGTTCTTGGAACACTTTCCCTTTCTTGTGCTTCTGGTTTTGAAAGTCATTCATCACCTGCCTGAATTCTTCATTGGTCATGTCACCAAAGGTATTCATCGCCATTGTGAAGCCATGTTTCCCTTGGCTATATTCTCAATTATGCAGTTCAATCATTTTCATATTCTCCCACACTGCTCTCCTCTATCCTTCTTCATTCATGCCATATAATCTGTGCATTGCCTTCCACTGGTACCATTATGCATTTAAGCTTTCATCGAGTTTTGGAGCTGCTGAGGCTATTCACAAGCAAAGGGCAGTCAAGAAGAGTGAACAATTCATGTTTCAAAAACCTGCGGCATCCACAGCTGCGCAGGTGCACCCCACGGATTGCCAAGGCCCATGAGTCTAGTGTATTATTTTCTAAGTATCTCTTTACTTTGGTTATTAATTGATATACTTGGCATTATTAATTGATATACTTGGCATCTCCCACATTAAGAGCATACATATTCATGATTGGTAGGTCTTCTTGCTGGATTGATCCTTTAAGTATGATATAGTGTCTGTCTTCATCTCTTACTACAGTCTTTGGGATAAACTTTAATTGATCTGATTTGAGGATTGCTACCCCAGCTTTCCTTTGAGGAGCATCTGAATGGTAGATGGTTTCCACTCCTTCATTTACAGGCTGGAAGTGTCCTTAGGTCTAAAATGAGTCTTTTGTAAGACAGAAAATAGATGGGACTTTCTTTTTTATCCAGTCTGATACCCTGTGTCTTTTGATGGGATCATTTAGCCCATTCACATTCAGAGTAACTATTGAAAGATATGAATTTATAGTGTTATCGTAATACCTATTCTGTCCCTGTTTTTGTGGATTATTTCCTTGAGCTCCCTCTTTCTTTTACAGGGTCCCCTTTAATATTTATTGTAGAGATGGTTTGGTGGTCACATAGTCTTTCAGTTTCTGCCTATTCTGGAAGCTCTTTTTCTCTCCAATTCTGAATGAAAGTCTTCTTATTTAGGACCCTGAATATATCCTGCCAGCCCTTTCTGGCCTGACCGGTCTCTGTGGAGAGGTCTGCTGTTAATCTGGTATTTCTCTCCATATAAATTAAGAATCTCTTTTCTCATGCTGCATTAAGAACTTTCTCTTAAATGTTTGGGAAAAATCAGAAAGGGAGACAGGACATAAGAACTCCTAACTCTAAAATAAATTTATTATCAAAAAAAGAATTTTCTCTTAATCTTTGAAATTTGCAAGCTTCACTATTAAATGTGAGGTGTTGAATGGTTTGTATTGATTGGGGTGGGGGGAATCTCTAACTCTTGGATCTGAATGCTTGTTTCCCTCCCCAAATTAGGGAAGTTCTCAACTATGGTTTGTTCAAATATACTTTGTGGTCCTGGGATCCCTGGGTGGCGCAGTGGTTTGGCGCTTGCCTTTGGCCCAGGGCGCGATACTGGAGACCCGGGATCAAATCCCACATCAGGCTCCCGGTGCATGGAGCCTGCTTCTCCCTCTGCCTATGTCTCTGCCTCTCTCTCTCTCTCTCTCTCTCTCTCTCTCTCTCTCTCTGTGTGACTATCATAAATAAATAAAAATTAAAAAAAAAATTTTATACTTTGTGGTCCTATCTATCTCTCAGTCTCTTCTGGAGTCAAATTATATGTAAATTCTTCCTTATCAAGCTATCATTTATTTCCCTAACCCTTTCTTCATTGGCTCTTAATTGTTTTTCTCTTTTTTCCTCAGCTTTCTTCCTTACCATCAACTTGTCTTCTATGTCACCCATTCTCTCTTCCACCTCATTAACCCTAGCAGTTAGGAAATCCAGTTTGGATTGCATCTCATTTAATCTCTTTTTAATTTAGGCCTGATTAGATCTCACTTCTGCAATAACAAAGTCTCTAGAGTCCTTTAGGCTTTTTTCCAGAGCCATCTGTAGCTTTGTATTTGTACTTCTGAATTGACTTTTTGACATTGGATTTAAATCCAAATTCTGTAACTCTGTTATTGGTTCTTTCTTTTTTGGTGAATTCTTCCTTCTAGTTACTTTATCCAGTGCAGAGTGGCTGTATGAGTGGGTTGAAACAAAAATATCAACCACACCCTAAGTAAAATATACCCTAGATGATTCCGAAGAGGTCAGAGACCATAAATAAATAAATAAATAAATAAATAAATAAATAAATAAATAAAACAGAACAACATAAAACAAAAGGATCACTAAAGTGAAAAACAAATTTTAAAACAAATTAGTAAAAATAAAGGGCCAAAAACCACAGAGAATAAGAAAAAGAAAGTAAAAAAGAGAAAAAAGGGGGGGGCGGGGGATGGTGGTGGTGAATAAATGATAGTGGAGATAATGTAGTCTACCTGAGGGGTCCTAGAGGGTATTCCTCTTGGTTTTGAGTGTATTTTGTTCTGTATGTTAGAGGATGCTCTATCCTAAATTTATATATACCATCAATACTTATTTAAGGCCCCAACTTTGAACACCAAAACAAGATAAAAGAGGGGGGCGCAGAATGGGAAGGAAGAGAGAATATAATCTCACAGAATGAATCAGCACATTATTCCACTTGTTTCTGGGTGTATGTTGACGTGTGTTAAAAGGTATTAACTTACACCATTGTAAAACAAAACGAGGCAGAATAAACAAGAAACAAAAACCCATAACTCATATATCTCCCAAAATTAAATTATGTTGAAGGGAATCCAGAAGTGAAAAATACATCTAAGACATATAATTGTAGAAATATGAAAGTCAAAAAGGAAAAAACTTAAAAATGAAGAGGTGGTAAAATATTATAGTTAAGGTGGGAAAAGAGAAAAAATACTGGAGATTTTTAGTCTAATATGAAAATGAGTCATAATGGAAAAGGGGGGGAAAAGGGGCCCTCTAGTTCTAGATTCTATTTTCCCTTGATTTTCCCTCAGTCATGGAGATTTCAGTGCTGCTTGGTCAATAAACTTGCTCTTCCCCAGTTCTTCCAGCTGGTCTCCTGGGGGAGGGGCCTGCTGTGCTGATTCTCAGGTGTCTGTGCCTGGGGGAGATGCCCCATCCCCTGCCAGGTGCCGGGCTGAGTGAGAGCTGTGCTCCTCGGAGTGCCCCTCCCCACTTTATTCTTATTTATTTATTTAGCCTTTCTATCTTTTAGAAAGCCAAAACTTTTCTCTCTGTAGCATACCAGCTATTCTCTCTTTGAATCTCAGGTCGAATAAGTAGGTGTTCAGGATGTTTTGAAATTTATCTAGGTAAGTTTGTCAGGCCAGGTGAGTTGAGGGCCCCAACTCTTCCACCATCTTGCTCTTCCCTCCTCTCTCACAGGTACTTAAACATGGATTAAATTGAAGAATTTTTGGAATTTTCAGAGTGGCAGTGCAAAGACTATTTGGATTAATTAGAAGATAGTTAATCAAAAAATAGCATAGACAAGTTCCTTTTCAAATGAGGAAAGAAAGCTAATGTGAACCTAGAGGACTAACATGGTTATCCTTCACAGCATAATAATAATAAGCCCAGTCCACCTAGAAGAGGTGTAAGGACTTACCCTGTCTTTATTGCAACTTTTAATAGCTTCAAGTTCAATGTAGGAGTTAAGACATATTATACTACAGTAAATCTTGTCAAATATCTCAAAAATGGGGAAAAAAAAGAAAAGAAGTTTTGTGGATATGGAAAGAAATGTTAAGTTCTCCTACCATTTTGGTATTTTTTAAAACATATGTGTCCAAAGCAATAGCTTTATGTGACATATTGGATACCTTTAATGAAACATAATATGTATAGAATCATTTATTTGAGGAACTTTCTGAGTTTTTTCAGGATGATAATTTAGCACAATGTGGAACAAACTTGCTCAGAAACTTTACACAAGTAGATCTTTTGCAAAAGCATACGGTAAACTTTAGTGGTTTATTTGACAATTATTGAGTAGTATCCCATGTGATTTTCATAAATCTTCTTAACAATAACATTTTTTTTAAATTTCGCTACAAAGATATTTTAAATAGTTTTCTTAACGTGAGGTGTTTGGGTATTTATCCCATAGATCATTAACCCAGGAACTTTGCCAAGTGTGTATTTATAATTTTTCCTGAGTACTCAACCTGGCACTAAATATTTCCTTATGGCATATCATAATGGAAAACAATGACATGTAACATTAAATAAGTTAGGGATATGTTTCAGATAGCATTTCTGATAGCCAAATATAACTATCTCTTTAAAAAAGTGAAATTATGACTGAAAATATGATGAAAACATATATCTGGATGATTTTTGGAAGAGTTCCTTAACAGCTTTTGTTATTGTTAAAAACTTAAGAGACTTAAACTTAGGTTTTTAATTGGTAACCTCTAGTTTTCTGAGAAGCAAATTGTAATGAATATGTCATTTGTCATATTGTAACTTGCTTTTTTAATTATAAAGCTGACTTTGACATTTTAATTCTATTTCACACCTTTTAAATATTTACTGATTTCATACAACTGACTGTACCCCATTTCTCTGTATCTCTTTTAACAAGTATATAAATCAGAAATATACTGTAACAAAGGCTTGACTCATGGAATATGTGAAAAAGACCAGAGTCTTGCACTTGTATAGACACTTCTCACAAATTATTGCAGATTTTTCTAAATGTTCTGCTTATACAGTTTCCTTATTCAATATCTGTCATGTTTATTGAATTTGATGTCTTGAAAGTGCATCAGAATAAGCTTTTGGAGGGTAAGAAGGGGTTGGAAGTGTTCACTTCATTTTGGTCTCATCTTGTGAGGAAATCATTTGACTCTTGAAGGAAGAAAGTTGCAATGGTGATTGAAGGAAATATCTATTATTTCTATGCTACTTCTAATTTTAAAAATACCTGACAAAATTCAGGGATGCCTAAATAATGAGGCAAGATATCTGACCTTTATGATTTTAGTCCTGCAAGGTTATGTTTCTATTATGGGTTGAATTTTGTTTCCCCAAAAGGTGTTGAATTCCCAATCCCCAGTTCTTAACCCCAGGTTTTTATGAATGTAACCTCATTTGGCCTTTGTAGATGATGAAGTTCAAAATAGTGATGAACTGATCATATTTTATTAGCATACTATATTACTTCATACATGTGAAGTGTAACACTCACCCAGGGAATTTTGCCAAATCGAGGAATAGGTTCTAAGACTCTCATAAGCCATATATGATACCAGACTACTAAGGAGGAGGATATAGAATGAAAAATATAGTTTCCAATGCTTGACGGAAACATCAAGCATTCATTTTCTGCACATTTCAGTGGCCTATACTACTTACTTGCAAGAAGAGGATGTGTGTGTCCGGTGGGTGCAGGATCTGACATGAGGTAAAAGTATCATGCTCCATAGGAGCCAATATATTTTGTTACAGTTTCTTAGACATAGCTTCTAGAGGCCTCTCAAGACATAATGCATAGAATCATCATACTCATAAGAAGCTATGGCTTCTTATCTAGTAGTTTTTAGATCTCTGAGTCCAGATTAAATTTGCCAACAGAGGTTATTTTCAATCATAATCTTTGTTGCTTAGAAACATAGAGGACATACCACCTTATTAAGTTGCCAGGGGAACAGAGTTAGAAAATTAACCTAAAGTCAAATTCTCATGAAGAAGGATAAAAGGTTTCATTAATCTATTACCCATAATACTTAGTAACATAATATTAGTGGAATTAAGCCACTCTCTAGTAGTATTTTGCACTTGGAGGATGTTGGATACAGTAAACCATTGAGTATTTTCACTATGTTCAGCTCAGTATTCGAGGTGTAGTATACTCTAAGAGATCTATGGGGCTGTAGTACACCTCCATGGGGTAAATGTAAACCCTTGTACATTTATGAAGAAACCATGATCCACATTAAGTAACTACTTCCTTTGTCAAAATAACCATTATCTTCCGTGTTTCTTTTCTCAGTCATTACTCCTGTGTTTCTAGGACTTTTTGCTCTAGCATACCCTCTAGTCCTTTTATTCCACTACACCTTCAAATATTCTTGCTGACTTAATCATAACTCTTTTGTGCTACAATCAACTTTATCAAGAACTTTCTTCTCTAGGAAACTTACAAAAAAAATAATATTTTTGCTCATCGTCTTGGGGCATATATTGCTTAATTAATAAGCTGTTTCCATATTTTAGTAACATGTTTGAATTTCACCAGGAATCCTTAAATCATCAACTTCAGGGAATTTTTATCAAGGGATATTCAGGCAACATATCCAGTATTTAAAAGATATTACTTTGGGCATGTGTTCTGTTTACAGCCCTAATATCCTTTAATCATGTTCTATTGTTGTCATGTGTGAAGTTGATTCTATTAAATGTTTTATTTTTCTTTTGACTTGTCATTGGATTATAATGTTAAATCATTTTCTATTTTCTTGTCCTTATACTTGTGAATAATATATGTTTACTTTTTGTGTTTGAAGCTGACTTTCATGTTTTCTCTTTTCCCTTTTTTGTAATTGAACTTCTTTACACTGCTCCAGAACCAGAAGTTCAAACAAAATGTAACCACATAAACACACATACACAAAGACCCTTATCAAAAAGCAAAAAAAAAAAAAAAAAAACCAGAAAACAAATTTAACTTTGATCTTGATCTTGTGCAGCTATGGTTTCCTTAGATCTATACTAAGAAAAATTTCACAAATCTTGTTCTTAATTTTTGAAGAGCACCTAAACACTCACACACAGCCTGCAGAGTACAACACATCGGTTAATTGAATAGACTTATAGAGTCACCATAAAGCATATTAATGCAAATCTTTTAATAAGGGCAAAAGATACTATAAAGCAGAAAAAAAAAAGAGACTTCAGGCAAGATTTAGGGGCCCCAAAACTTCCAGAAGCACCTGCCTTAAGCCTTGCTATGAACACAAGGATGTATTTTGTTTCTAGATTGAATTACCAAAATTTGTAAAACAAATACTAATTTGGGGAGAGCAACTCGAAAGTTTCCAGTGAGGTCTTTCATGACCCTGTTTACATAATTAATTCAGGCTAACTGGTTACACAAGGTGTAAGCTATCAATAAACCAACTGGGCCTAAGAGCCACAAGGGAGTTTCAGGTATTAAATAGCACATGATAAATCATTAGTAAATGCCTAAAGGTAAATGCCTTTATCTTGGCTGAAAGACAGTGCCGGATTTCCAGGCATCCACACAATAAGCACAGAGCTGTGTGACTAGAGCTGAAAATAACTCTATACTAAATGATAATTGCATGTTCATTATTATAGGGTCTTTATAAAAATAATAAAAATATCAAAATTCAAACAAATTGCCTTTTTAGAAATATTAAGTATGCTTGTATAATAAGATAGCTTTGGCTATATGAAAAATCATCCCAAAGATTCAATGGTTTAAAACAACAATCTTTTATTTAGCTCCTGATTCTGCTATTTAGCAATTTGGGCTGGGCTCAGCTAGGCTCATCTTCTAGTTTAAAATGCGTCTGTTTATGTGTGTACAGTGAGCTGCTGGGTTGATTGGTTTCTTGTTGCTTTGGAAGACCTCTGATATGGTTCATTGCTGTTTTATTGGCCTCTCATGACATGTTGATAGGATGCCTTGGTAGGGTTCCCAGAGTGAAAGTCTGCAAGATTTTTTGAAGTCTAGTCTCAGAGCTGGTACAGTGGCCACATTTTATTGGCTAGAACAAGCATCATAGAAGCAGATACCGTGATGGTAGTTGGGGTGTAAGTTATTTATTATGAACTAACATCTATAAAAGAAAAAGAGAGGAAATAGGATTGGGTGGAGGAAGAAGTTGATCTGCATGTAGATCCAACAGTCTCAGCCAATGTGGAAAGCTTCAGAGTAAGGCTTATCTGTCAGAGTATCCTGCATTAGACCACAAAGACTAGATTCTTATTCTCCTGTCTTGCTCAGGCACTGAAATTAGGAAAAAGAATGACTTTAGGTAATAATGGTTCTTTCTAACTGAGGCAGAATGATCACAGTAAGCTCTCTAATGACTATATCTCATAGCTAGTCAGTAAGTATTCCCTTGAAGGGGAATCTGGGCAACCCAGATTCAAGGAGAGAGAAAATAGATTTGGCAACCTAAGGCCAACTGACACAGGTGATGCCAACTGTGACCATGTTTACCTACTTTCATGACATTCAAGGGTACCTTGAACACAATTTGTACTTAATACAAATTTATCTAATTGAATGAACTGCCAAAAAGCAAATAAGTACATGGAAGGTTATCAAGTAGGTACATTGCATGGTAAGTAGGTATAGTAAGCACATCTACTTTCTTGTTTCTAGATGAAATTATATGATCTCTGCTCTTAGGGATGACTATTGTCAACTATACATTCAGCATCCTAAATACAATTCTTGAGTTGCTAAGTGGTTTCACTTTATAATTAATGGTCTTATCCTTTTCCCATTCTAGACAGGCTAGGCACTTTCATATCATTTCACTATCTGAAATATGATTTGATTTTTCACTCATCTACTAAAATTTGATAGCCTGGTCTGCCAAAAAGAAAAACTTAGACAAGAGTCCAAGAGGGCTGAGATGTAACCCAACATATTCACCTAAATTTTGTATTAATTCTGGGCAGAACATTCTCATTTGTGGCCTTATCAGTAGTAAAATAGAAATTCCTAAGTACTTTGCCCTCTTTATCTTTTACCATTTTTTTTAGCACAGGTTTTGTGACTTATCTTTTCAAAGTATTTTTCATTTGGAACTTATTCCATCTAGTAAATGCTTCCTGTTAAGTCCTTAATTACAGACTTCATTTATCCACTTTTATTTTATTTCACATTGATTTTTCTCAGGGTGTCTTTCATGAATCTGCATCTTGGTATCAGCTCCCTTCTCATTTTGCAGAGGTGAGCTATCAGATGGCAGCTGGTTCATAGATCGGTCGACTTGTCATATGCTTTTCAAGTTAGCAAAACTAATTGTGGATGAGTAAAGGAAAGCCTGGCATTCTTTTTGAAGCAACAACAAGACACTTGAAGGATTTGTTCTTTACGTTGGGTAATTATTGGTAACTGGTGGCTTAATGTAGAAGAACTGTAACTATGTAGCCTTCAGGGAGATGTTCTCTATTCCTAGCAATGGGTCTCAGCTGTCAGTGTGAGAGTCACTTTTCAGAAAATCCCCAAATTTTGCAGTCTGAATCTAAGCACTGTGTCACCAACATCATGACTATGCCCTGGACATGACAAATAGTAATAAGAGAAAAATATTTTACAGCTATCCAGACAAATTCATTGCTGTAATACCAACATATAATGTAATAATAGTATAAGATTTCTGTATGTGTGATAGCACCGTTGCCAACATGTTCTGTAGGGAAAAATGTGTCTCACTGGATTGGAAAGAAAAACACAAAATTATGGGACACCTGGTGACTCAACAGTTGAGTGTCTGCCTTTGGCTTAAGGCATGATCCCCAAATCCCGGTATTGATTACCACATTGGGCTTCCTGCATCTCCATCTGCTTATGTCTCTGCCTCTCTCTCTGTCTCTCATGAATGAATAAATAATAAAAATTTTAAAAAACACACAAAATTCTGACTAAACACTCCATCAGTAAAGAATGTGCTAGCATAATTAAGAACTATTTGGATATGATATTATTTATTAATATTATTATATTGGAAAACAGCAAGCAAAAACTAACAGAGAAGTGTGAGGTGAATAATAGAAACAAAACTCAGATGGAGTAAATGTGGGCCATTCTTTGAGTTGACACTCTATTCATGATTATAAATGAAACCTATTGTTAGTGTTATAAATGAGACTTATATTTAATATTTCCAGGTAGGTCCAAATGTTTTCTAAAACAGCAATTAAAAAACAGTGTCTGTACTTGGCTGAATTTTAAGTAATTCACCTAAAGGGAAATGCTTTCAAGCAATATATATATATATATATATTGTCCTAGAGTGGTTTCGTTTTTGTTTCTTTGCTTCAGAAGGCAAGAAAGGTTGTTAAAAATAGGCAGGGTTAGAATATACCATATTGGCAAACAATTTACTCAGGAAATTTACTATGGGGAATTTACTATGGGGGATTACTCCCCCAATTTACTATGGGAAATGTGAAAAGTTGTTAAAAAAAATGACAAGAGATTATTACCTCGCTTTTTTCATTGAACAATTAAATTCTAGTTGAATTTCTATAACATTGATTAATTTAGAACACCAAGATGCAGAAACATCAACTCATGGTTGTGTAGGGATCCCCTGATTCAGTTGAAGTAAATGTATCACTCGATACATTTCCTTTTGTCAAAAGTTTTGTATTACATGACTTAAATTATTCTGTATATAACATTTTGAAATTTAGCATTTAGAGGAAACTTCATATATAAGTGCTAGGTAACTCAAGCTACCAAATTTCGAAGCTATTTTTGTCCCCAATTGAGTTAATTCTCTATTTTCCATAATCTCTTAAACACTTCACTTGGAAATAGAAGACATGTTTCACCAACAACCTGTTTAAATTTAAAATTCCACAGCTATAGGATCAAGTAGGCAGTAACTTGGCAAGTGTATTTTTTCTAGGGTTTAAGGTAAAGAAGCTAAAATGAAACATGAAATAGTTAAGATCATTATTTGCATATATATAGAATCTTGCATTTTATCTGGGTTGTAAATCTTTCGTTCAGTTAAGTCAGCTGAATTCAAATTTCCTTTTTATTTATGGTCTTTTCTTAGATTCTTGAAATGGATAAAGCAAAATCAAGAGAAGATATTCATCAACACACATTGTTGTGACTTATTAAGGTCATGTTACTCCTTATCAGAACTAAGCCAGAGTTGACTTCTCACTCCCCCTGACATTGAGTCACTGCCATATTCTGCATCCAGCTCCAAAATAAAGTAGCAGATTTTTAAGGGTGGAATAAGAAAAGCACAGGTGGTACCACCTACTGTAAATGCTTTAGTTCTTCTTAGATCAGTAACAGCTGTTGGTCTTCTCAGTGTTAAAAAGCAAAACAAGGCGTAGAATGTGGGCTATTGACGTTGTGCAGCAATACAATTTGTTTGCGCAGATCATGATAACCAACAGCAACTTGAGAAGTGTTTCCTTTTTGGGCTTTTGGTAAAAAATCTTCAGGCCTGACTGCCTACCTTGCAAATAGTGCTGTTGATCTATTGATTAATTCTGGACACATTATAAACTATATAACTACCATGTGTTTTAATCTCACTAATCTGAGAGTGTACATTATATAGTTTAAAGGGATTTTAAGAATTAATGAGCATCTGTTTCATCCTGTCTAGGCATATGGGGGAGAGAGGTGAAAAGAAAAGGGGACAAACTGTTTTGAGGTTTGTGATAATGTTACCTTAAATGCCCCCTCTCACTGAGGCTAGGACTACCCTCTCTCATCTTTTACAAGAAGCCAGGCTTTCCACTCATTGAGGGTACAGCAAGAAGTAAAATTGCATATTTGTGATTAGGACTGGGCCACCGAAGAAGAGTCTTAGGTATAGGGCTGGTCATTTGTTGGAAGAAAAGGAGTCTTAATTAGAATAATTAAAGGGAGGTAGCACATGTGGGCATGATTTAGGCTATCTTCAAGATGCTGTGTGGTTCACCTTGATGGATAAAGTGTGTAATAGGATATTCTAGATCACAGCATCAGTCAGGCAAGAGTGTGTTTCCATTTGGTCTATTTTGAAACAGGATCCTAAGTAAGGCATAAATAGGAGAAAGCAGTCAGAAAATAGCTCCTAGGGAGCAAGGTTTATAACAAGATTAACATCAGCCTGCCCAGAACGATGACGTCTGAGGATATCCTGATATCCTGAAGATGTATTCAGAAATAAATCAGCAGCTCGGTACGGCTGAGGCTGGGTATTAGTAATGATTAGGCCAAGAGTTGACAGACGTTGGAAAACACAAAGGTAAATAAAAGAATTTATAGCAGTAGCTTAGTAACACTAAGCATTTAAAAGAATAAAGTTCAGTGTATCATACAGAAAATAATGGCAAGTCTTCCTGTAGTTCTAGAATCAATTCCAGGAATTTGCCTTTTAAAACCCCAAATGATTTCAATATGGAAGATCCTTCCCCCCAAATTACAATTTATAAGCAGTGCTTACTGTCTATCAAGGAAATAAATGAATGTCTAAACAAACATAATAAATGGTAAAAAGTGGTACATTGCAATAAGAGAGGTATGGGCATCAGGGACAGCATTAGGATTGTTTTGAATTCACTTCGACTTTTAAGAGTATTCATCAGGGATAATGTAAAGAGGGGGATAATCTCGGGGAGTTGTAAACTGCTTAGCAGATGTATGCAGGTGGGTTGTCTCATGTTACACTCACTCTAAATATCCAGAGGAAGATAATATCGTGCAAGGTGCCTGGGTGGCTCAGATAGTTAAGCATCTGCCTTCTGCCCAGGTCATGATCCTGGAGTCCTAGAATGGAGCCCCACAGCAGATTCACTCCTCAGAGGGGAGTTTGCTTCTCCCTCTCCTGTAGCTCTGCCTTGCTCATGTGGTCTCTCTCTTTATTAAATAAAGAAAATCGTTTTTAAAAAGATAACACTGCAATAGTAAAACTGAAAGGGATATTAGAAACCACCTCATCCAAATTAATGAGAAAACAAGCCTAGAAAGCTATCTCATTCTATCTCTAGACAACCTTAACTATTCTGTAATGTCAAAAAAGTGTAGCCCCTTAATTTTTAAACACTAATCTGAAAACTATAGTCATGAATCATGAATAATTGATCTATTTTCTCTCCTAATAAAGTATTTAAATATTGGAGGACACTTTAAAAAATGTTTTTATTCCTTTTTAAAAAATTTACTCCTAGTTCTTTCATTTCTAATTCACATGACTTCTTTCTTTTCTCCTTTCTTTCTTCTTTGTTCTTTTTTTCTCTTCTTTCCTTCTTTCTTTCTTTCTTTCTTTCTTTCTTTCTTTCTTTCTTTTTTTTCTTTCGTTCTTTCTTTCTTTCTTTCTTTCTTTCTTTCTTTTCCTTCTTTCTTTTTTCATTCTGTTTTTAGAATTATGCCAAACTTTATCCCATAGGTACTTTTCAGTAATTTTCCAGGTTCTGTTTATTTTGAACATAAAAAAAATAAA
The DNA here is from genome assembly GCF_048418805.1 of Vulpes vulpes. NCBI lineage: Eukaryota > Metazoa > Chordata > Mammalia > Carnivora > Canidae > Vulpes > Vulpes vulpes. The sequence continues at coordinate 69,493 of NW_027325716.1, read as the reverse complement.
TCTGCAAGATTATAAATGCCATGAGTAACTTTCCTCAATGTCTTCTCTTTGAAGATGCCTTTCTTAGACTTTGTCCTTCCTAAAATGTGAAGGAAGTTAAACTATAGGGAGTTAAAAGGAAACATAGTAGTTACCCTGAAACTGTGTTCTGAATTTCCTCACTAGCTTGGAAATATCTGGAGAAGACAATATAAATCATGAAAAATTATAGAAGTAATGGAGTGATGATATCAGTTAACCACACAACCTACTCTTAAGTACATCCTTACATGATTCTACTTAGCCACAGAATTCTTCCCTTGAAGCTCAGTTTTATACTGTTTTGACTTTAAAACTCTTTATTGAGTGAAAGAACAAAATAATAATTTCTATTTGCCATAAATTTGTCTATGGAAGTGTAAAACATTTTCAAAAAAATAATCTCAAGTAAGTTGAACAACAATAATGAATTATAGAGAAACAAATATAGAAGAAATGGATGCATGTTCATCTGACAAAATATTTTATTCCATGAGCTTTTCTCCTTATTTTTAAAATAAATCTGTACTATTTTTACAAGGATGTTGAGATGATTAAATAAGAAAAAATATAAAGCAGTATAGAATCTGTTATTAATATTAAAACATTGAAGTATAAAGATAAAATGTATTTTAGTATAATAGTATTAAATTTGTGCTATTTTTCCTTGTGGCTATTGCTAGATATTCAGTATGAGATATTTAAATATATTTTAATATTTTTATAAGTCCAAAATGAGGTTAAAAAATAGATTTTAATATTGACATAGGGAATCATTAGTTTTAGTGAGAATGGTTTTCAGTGAGGACTCAAGTAACATTTAATTGTTTTATGGTATCTTTTACAGAAAGAAAGATTCTGTTGCAACCATTTTGGTCTCAAAGGTCCCTTTAGAGAGAGCTAAATACTGTTAGAATCTTTTAATAAGTGAAACTACCAAGAAGTTCATAAAGATAGAACAGATAAAGGTAGAACAGAGGTTACATATAGGATGTCACACAGATTCTCATATAAAGTAATTCCATTACCATATAATGAGGAAGAACTGTATTATATACTAAAATTTCTTTCTATTGTCCTTCTTTTATTATATTTATTTATTTTTTTTTTAATTTTTTATTTATTTATTTATGATAGTGACAGAGAGAGAGACGCAGAGACACAGGCAGAGGGAGAAGCAGGCTCCATGCACTCGGAGCCTGACGTGGGACTCGATCCCGGGTCTCCAGGATCGCGCCCTGGGCCAAAGGCAGGCGCCAAACCGCTGCGCCACCCAGGGATCCCTCTTTTATTATATTTAAAGGTAAAAGATCTTCACAGTTGAGATGTACTTTATAGTACATATTTATATCATTTTAATAATTCAGATATTTGGCATTTTGGGGGGATCCTCTTAACATAAATTGACATCTTAATTTCTAAATATTTGATTGAGCTAACCCCAATAAAGTTCATCTTTACTAGACCTAATACTTTTAGCCTAATATTTACATTTATGCAATATTGATGGTATTAAGATCTTCAATATATTTATAGTACATTCACTTTGGGTTTGTATTCTGTGTTACTTGTTTTTTTTCTTCTTTTTACCTACTGCCTTTCTCTTGTTAAATTTTTTCTTATTATTTTATTTTATTTATGTTTTTTTTATCATAGTCACACAGAGAAAGAGAGACAGAGAGAGAGAGAGAGGCAGAGACATAGGCAGAGGGAGAAGCAGGCTCCATGCACTCGGAGCCTGACGTGGGATTCGATCCCGAGTCTCCAGGATCGCGCCCTGGGCCAAAAGCAGGTGCTAAACCACTGCGCCACCCAGGGATCCCCTTTCTCTTGTTAAATCACATTTTTTTCTCTTTAGCTCTCCTTCTATTTGTAATATTTACACGTCAACATCTGTGTAATATTTATATGTTGAATACATAGAATCCTGCATGTCAAGGAGCCAAAAGGTCACTTGATTCATGTTTAATTAAAACTATGAGCACATCAAGAACACCTTCTTTCATTTTTTTTAAAGATTTTTTATTTATGTGAGGTGCCGGAAGAGGTTGTGTGAAAAGCATGTGGAAGCGACAGGACTCTACTTCGTGTATCTGAGTTCAATGCAGAGATCGCAAATGTCCTTCTTCAATGAGAGTGTAGCTCGGTCCTAGCTCCCATCAGTAAGTAAGTGTCCAGCACACGTCGGCCTGCACAGCTCACACACGTCTGAGAGTTGAGCTCATGGCCTGTCCCTCCCGCATCCTGACTGCCTGTACGGTTCGCTTCCACAGCATTTCGTTTGGTTATTTTCATGTCGATTTGATCATTTTGGTTTTGATTCGATTATTTTCATTTGGATTGATTATTTTCTATTCGATTTGATCATTTTCTATTCGATTCGATTATTTTAGTTTCTATTTGATTACTTTCGATTCGATTCCATGATTTTCATGTTGATGTGATTATTTTGGTTTCGTTTCGATTATTTTGGTTTCGATTGATTATTTTCGATTCGATTTGATTATTTTCGATTCGATTTGATTATTATTGATTCAATTTGATTATTTTTGTTTCGATTTGATTATTTTTGATTCGATTTGATTTTTTTCATGTCGATTTGATTATTTTGTTTTCGATTTGATTTTCATTTCGATTGATTATTTTCGTTTCGATTTCATCATTTTCTATTCTATTCGATTATTTTAGTTACTATTTGATTACTTTCGATTCGATTCCATTATTTTCATGTCGATTTGATTATTTTGGTTTCGTTTCTATTATTTTCGTTTCGATTGATTATTTTCGATTCGATTTGATTATTTTTGATTCAATTTGATTATTTTTGTTTCGATTTGATTATTTTTGATTCGATTTGATTTTTTTCATGTCAATTTGATTTTAGTTTCGATTTGATTATTTTCAATTCGATTTGATTTTTTTCATGTCGATATGATTTTAGTTTCGATTTGATTATTTTCGATTCGATTTGATTTTTTTCATGTGGATTTGATTATTTTGGCTTCGATTTGATTTTCATTTCGATTGATTATTTTCGTTTCGATTATGTTTTTATTCGATTCGATTATCTTCGTTTTGATTCGATTATTTTCGTTTCGATTCAATTCCATTCCATTCGATATTTATCGATTCGATGCGATTTGATTTTCTTCAATTCGATTCGATTCCATTCCATTTTTTTCATTTCGATTTGATTATTTTTCTTTTGACTGTATTCTTTTTATTCCATTCGATTATTTTCGTTTTGATTCGATTTTCATTTCGATTGGATTATTTTTGTTTCAACTCAATTATTTTCGTTTCAACTCGATTGTTTTTGATTCGATTCGATTATTTTCGTTTCAATTCGAATTTTTAAATCGATTCGTTTATTTTCACTTCGATTTGATTATTTACATTTCGATTCAATTATTTTCGATTCGATTCGATTTTTTTCATTTCGATTCGATTATTTTCGATTCGACTCGATTATTGTTGATTTGATTCGATTATTTTGGTTTCAATTTGATTACTTTTGATTCTATCTGATTATTTTCGTTTCGATGTGATTATTTTCGATTCAATTCGATTATTTTCATGTTGTGTGATTATTTTGGTTTCGATTATTTTCGTTTTGATGCGATTTTTTGTTTCGATTCGATTATTTTCGTTTCGATTATGTTTTTATTCAACTCGATTATCTTCATTTCGATTCGATTATTTTCATTTCGATTCGATTTTTTTCGATTCGATTCGATTCCATTCCATTCGGTTTCTATTGATTCGATGAGATTTGATTTTCTTAGATTCGATTCGATTCCTTTTTTTTATTTCGATTTGATTATTTTTGTTTAGATTCTATTCTTTTTATTCCATCCGATTATTTTCGTTTCGATTCGATTATTTTCATGTCGATTCGATTATTTTGGTTGCGACTCGATTATTTTCGTTTCTATTTTATTATTTCGATTCGATTATTTTCATGTCGATTTAATTATTTTGGTTTCAACTCGATTATTTTCGCTTCTACTTGATTTTTTTCATTTCGATTCGATTATTTCCTATTCAATTTGATTATTTTCGATTCGATTTGATTATTTTAGTTTCGATTTGATTATTTTTGATTCGATTCGATTATTTTCATGTGGATTTGATTATTTTGGTTTCAATTCGATTATTTTTGTATCGATTGATTATTTTCGTTTTGATTCGATTATTTTCTATTCGATTCGATTATTTTCATGTCGATTCAATTTGTTTTGTATTCGAATTTTTTCGATTCGATTCGATTATTTTCTTTTCAATTCGATTTTTCTCGTTTCGATTCATTATTTTTGTTTCGATTCGATTATTTTCTATTCGATTTGATTATTTTCATGTCGATTTAATTCGTTTCTTTTCGATTCGAATTTTTACGTTTCGATTCGATTATTTTCTATCCGATTCGATTATTTTCATGTCGATTCAATTCGTTTCTTTTCAATTCGAATTTTTTCGATTCGATCCGTTTATTTTCTTTTCGATTCGATTATTTTCGTTTCGATTCGATTATTTTCATTTCGATTTGACTTTTCTCATCTCGATTCGATTATTTTCATTTCTATTTGATTATTTTCGATTTGATTATTTTTGATTTGATTTTTTTCGCTTCTACATGATTTTTTCGTTTCGATTCATTTATTTTCGTTTCGATTCAATCATTGTTTTGATTCATTTATTTTCGTTTCGATTCGATATTTTCGATTCAATTCGAATCGATTTTTTCGATTCGATGCTATTCGATTGGATTTTTTTCTTTTCGATTCGATTATTTTTGTGTTTCAATTTGATTTTTTTTCGTTTCAATTCGATCATTGTCGTTTTGATTATTTATTTTCGTTTCGATTCAATTATTTTAATTTCGATTCGGTTATTTTCGTTTCGATTTGATTATTTTCTATTCAATTAGATTATATTCGTTTCGATTTGATTATTTTTAATTTGATTCGATTTTCGTTTCGATTGATTATTTTCATTTCGATTCGATTATTTTCTATTCGACTTGATTATTTTCGATTCGATCAATTATTTTCATGTGGATTTGAATATTTTGGTTTCGATTCGATTATTTTCATTTCAATTGATTATTTTCGATTTGATTATTTTCTATTCGATTTGATTTTTTTGATTCGATTCAATTCGTTTCTTTTCTATTCGAATTTTTTCGATTCAATTTGATTATTTTCAGTTAGATTTGTTTTAGATTCGATTCAATTATTTTTGATTCGATTTGATTTTTCTCATTTCGATTTGATTATTTTCGATTCGATTTGATTTTTTTCGATTCAATTCAATTCGCTTCTTTTTGATTCAATTATTTTCGTTTCTATTTGATTATTTTCGTTTCGATTTGATTATTTTTATTTCGATTAGATTATTTTCGATTCGATTTAATTATTTTCGCTTCTACTTGATTTTTTTCATTTCGATTCGATTATTTTGGTTTCGATTTGATTATTTTCGATTCGATTATTTTCATATCGATTTGATTATTTTGGTTTCGATTCCATTATTTCCGATTCGATTTGATTATTTTCGATTCGATTTGATTATTTTCGATTCGATTCGGTTATTTTCATTTCCATTTAATTATTTTGGTTTCGATTAGATTATTTTCGCTTCTACTTGATTTTTTTCATTTCAATTCGATTATTTTCTATTCGATTTGATTTTTTTCGATTCAATTCAATTCGTTTCTTTTCGATTCGAATTTTTTGATTCGATTCGTTTATTTTCGTTTTGATGTGATTATTTTCGATTCGATTCGATTATTTTCATTTTGATTGATTATTTTGGTTTCGATTCGATTATTTTCGTTTTGATGCGATTTTTTTCGTTTCGATTCGCTTATTTTCGTTTCGATTGTTTTTATTCGATTCGATTATCTTCGTTTTGATTCGATTATTTTCGTTTCGATTCAATTCCATTCCATTCGATATTTATCGATTCGATGCGATTTGATTTTCTTCAATTCGATTCGATTCCATTCCATTTTTTTCATTTCGATTTGATTATTTTTCTTTTGACTGTATTCTTTTTATTCCATTCGATTATTTTCGTTTTGATTCGATTTTCATTTCGATTGGATTATTTTTGTTTCAACTCAATTATTTTCGTTTCAACTCGATTGTTTTTGATTCGATTCGATTATTTTCGTTTCAATTCGAATTTTTAAATCGATTCGTTTATTTTCACTTCGATTTGATTATTTACGTTTCGATTCAATTATTTTCGATTCGATTCGATTATCTTCATTTCGATTCGATTATTTTCGTTTCGATTCGATTTTTTTCGATTCGATTTGATTCCATTCCATTCGATTTCTATCGATTCGATGTGATTTGATTTTCTTAGATTCGATTCGATTCCATTTTTTTCATTTCGATTTGATTATTTTTGTTTAGATTCTATTCTTTTTTTTCCATTCGATTATTTTCATTTCGATTCGATTATTTTCATGTCGATTCGATTATTTTGGTTGCGACTCGATAATTTTCATTTCGATTCGGTTATTATCGATTTGATTCGATTATTTTCGTTTCTATTTTATTATTTCGATTCGATTATTTTCATGTCGATTTAATTATTTTGGTTTCAACTCGATTATTTTCGCTTCTACTTGATTTTTTTCATTTCGATTCGATTATTTCCTATTCAATTTGATTATTTTCGATTCGATTCGATTATTTTAGTTTCGATTCGATTATTTTCGATTCGATTCGATTATTTTCATGTGGATTTGATTATTTTGGTTTCGATTCGATTATTTTTGTATCGATTGATTATCTTCGTTTCGATTTGATTATTTTCTATTCGATTTGATTATTTTCATGTCGATTCAATTCGTTTCTTTTCTATTCGAATTTTTTCGATTCGATTTGATTATTTTCAGTTAGATTTGTTTATTTTAGATTCGATTCAATTATTTTTGATTCGATTCGATTTTTCTCATTTCGATTTGATTATTTTCAATTCGATTTGATTTTTTTCGATTCAATTCAATTTGTTTCTTTTCGATTCGATTATTTTCATTTCTATTTGATTATTTTCGTTTCAATTCGATTATTTTCTATTCGATTCGATTATTTCCTATTCAATTTGATTATTTTCGATTCGATTCGATTATTTTAGTTTCGATTTGATTATTTTCGATTCGATTCGATTATTTTCATGTGGATTTGATTATTTTGGTTTCGATTCGATTATTTTTGTATCGATTGATTATCTTCGTTTCGATTTGATTATTTTCTATTCGATTCGATTATTTTCATGTCGATTCAATTCGTTTCTTTTCTATTCGAATTTTTTCGATTCGATTTGATTATTTTCAGTTAGATTTGTTTATTTTAGATTCGATTCAATTATTTTTGATTCGATTCGATTTTTCTCATTTCGATTTGATTATTTTCAATTTGATTTGATTTTTTTCGATTCAATTCAATTTGTTTCTTTTCGATTCGATTATTTTCATTTCTATTTGATTATTTTCGTTTCAATTCGATTATTTTCTATTCGATTCGATTATTTTCATGTCGATTCAATTCGTTTCTTTTCAATTCGAATTTTTTCGATTCGATCCGATTATTTTCTTTTCGATTCGATTTTTCTCGTTTTGATTCATTATTTTTGTTTTGATTCGATTATTTTCCATTCGATTTGATTTTTTTCATGTCGATTTGATTATTTTGTTTTCGATTTGATTTTCATTTCGATTGATTATTTTCGTTTCGATTTCATCATTTTCTATTCTATTCGATTATTTTAGTTACTATTTGATTACTTTCGATTCGATTCCATTATTTTCATGTCGATTTGATTATTTTGGTTTCGTTTCTATTATTTTCGTTTCGATTGATTATTTTCGATTTGATTTGATTATTTTTGATTCAATTTGATTATTTTTGTTTCGATTTGATTATTTTTGATTCGATTTGATTTTTTTCATGTCAATTTGATTTTAGTTTCGATTTGATTATTTTCAATTCGATTTGATTTTTTTCATGTCGATATGATTTTAGTTTCGATTTGATTATTTTCGATTCGATTTGATTTTTTTCATGTGGATTTGATTATTTTGGCTTCGATTTGATTTTCATTTCGATTGATTATTTTCGTTTCGATTATGTTTTTATTCGATTCGATTATCTTCGTTTTGATTCGATTATTTTCGTTTCGATTCAATTCCATTCCATTCGATATTTATCAATTCGATGCGATTTGATTTTCTTCAATTCGATTCGATTCCATTCCATTTTTTTTATTTCGATTTGATTATTTTTCTTTTGACTGTATTCTTTTTATTCCATTCGATTATTTTCGTTTTGATTCGATTTTCATTTCGATTGGATTATTTTTGTTTCAACTCAATTATTTTCGTTTCAACTCGATTGTTTTTGATTCGATTCGATTATTTTCGTTTCAATTCGAATTTTTAAATCGATTCGTTTATTTTCACTTCGATTTGATTATTTACGTTTCGATTCAATTATTTTCGATTCGATTCGATTATTTTCATTTCGATTCGATTATTTTCGATTCGATTCGATTATTTTAGTTTCGATTTATTTTCGATTCGATTCAATTATTTTCATGTCGATATGATTATTTTGGTTTCGATTCGAATATTTTCGTTTCGATTCGATTATTTTGTATTCGATTTGATTCTTTTCAGTTCGATTTGATTATTTTAGTTTCGATTTGAGTATTTTCGATTCGATTATTTTCATGTCCATTTGATTATTTTGGTTTCGATTCGATTATTTTCGTTTTGATTGATTACTTTCGTTTTGATTTGATTATTTTCGATTCTATTTGATTTTTTTCGATTCGATTCAATTCGTTTCTTTTCGATTCGAATTTTTTCGATTTGATTCGATTACTTTCAGTTAGATTTGTTTATTTTCGATTTGATTCAATTATTTTCGATTCGATTTGATTTTTCTCATTTCAATTTGATTATTTTCAATTCGGTTTGATTATTTCGATTCGATTTGATATTATTTGATTCAATTCAATTTGTTTCTTTTCGATTCGATTATTTTCGTTTCGATTCGATTATTTTCATTTCAATTTGACTTTTCTCGTTTCGATTCGATTATTTTCATTTCTATTTGTTTATTCTCGATTCGATTCGATTAATTTCGATTCAACTTGATTATTTTCAATTCGATTCGATTTTTTTCGCTTCTACATGATTTTTTCGTTTCGATTCATTTATTTTCGTTTCGATTCGATTATTATTGTTTCGATTCGTTTATTTTCGTTTCGATTCTATTTTTTCAATTCGATTCGATTCGATTTTTTTCGATTTGATGCTATTTGATTCGATTTTTTCTTTTCGATTCGATTATTTTCGTTTTGATTCGATTTTTTTCGTTTGGATTCGATTATTTTCATTTCGATTCGATTATTATCGTTTCGATTCGACTTTCTCGTTTCGATCGATTATTTTCATTTCTATTAGATTATTTTCGTTTCGATTCGAGTATTTTCGATTCGATTCAATTATTTTCGTTTCGATTTGATTATTTTTTATTCGATTCGATTATTTTCGTTTCTGTTTGATTATTTTCGATTCGATTTGATTATTTTTGATACGATTTGATTAGTTTCGATTCGTTTCGATTTTTTCACTTCTACTTGATTTTTTTCATTTCGATTCATTTATTTTCGTTTCGATTTGTTTATTTTCTATTCTATTTGATTTTTTCGAATCGATTCAATTCGCTTCTTTTTGATTCGAATTTTTTCGATTCGATTCGATTATTTTCATTTCGATTTGTGTATTTTTGATTCGATTCGATTATTTTCAATTCGATTTGATTTCTCTCGTTTCAGTTTGGTTAATTTCGATTCGATTTGATTTTTTTCGATTCGATTCAATTCGTTTCTTTTTGTTTCAATTATTTTTGTTTTGATTCGATTATTTTCATTTCGATTTGACTTTTGTCGTTTCGATTCGATTATTTTTGTTTCTATTTGATTATTTTCGTTTTGATTTTTTTTCAATTCGATTTTATTATTTTCGATTCAATTTGATATTATCGATTCAATTCGTTTCTTTTCGATTCGATTATTTTCGTTTCGATTCGATTATTTTCATTTCGATTTGACTTTTCTCGTTTCGATCGATTATTTTCATTTCCAAAAACAGAAACAGTCTTGCATTGAATTACTCATAAATTGCTTATTAAGGTGCTAACATTACACTCGTACTGCTTCTTGACATTCCACAGGCCTTAGGAGCTATCAACCATGGCATTTTATTATTATACTTGCTCTCCATTTTAGGTCGGCTCTGTAGAATAGCTTTCAGTGATACCTTTCTAATTGGTTTCGGCTTCTTAAGTATGGTTGGCTTCACATCCTCCCCATCTGCTGCTCTTTTTTTCATCTCTTCATGTTTAGTTCTTGGCCATTTAGTATTCGTAAAGTAAAAGTTTTCAATTTTAAAATTGCAAAAATATTGCTTGCAACCACCTATAACTTTATCATTAAAATACAAAAACAAAAAAATGATTCAACGAGTGGACATTGCTCTATTGCGTGTGTTAAAATAACTTTACCTTTTAAAATAAAAAAGGCATTCATGGTCATAATTAAATTCTTTTTTTAAAATATTTTATTTATTTATTCATGAGAGAGAGAGAGAGAGAGGCAGAGACACAGGCAGAAAGAGAAGCAGACTCCATGCAGGGAGCCCAATGCGGGACTTGATCCTGGAACCCCAGGATCATGCCCTAGGCTGAAGGCAGATGCTCAACCACTATGCCACCCAGTTGTCCCTCATAATCAAATTCTTTTTTTTTAAGATTTTATTTATTTATTCATGGGGGACATAATAGAGAGAGAGGCAGAGACATAGGCAGAGGGAGCAGCAGGTTCCATGTGGGGAGCCCGACATGGGACTTGATCCCGGGTCTCCAGGTTCATGCCTTGCGCTAAAGGCGGCACTAAACCGCTGAGCCACCAGGGCTGCCCTCATAATAAAATTCTTAAGTGAAGTATTTAACATATATAGTTCTGAACGCCATGCTTCTTAAGCATATCACATACATGATTAGTAAAATAAAATTTTAACCATATTAAAGAGATTTTGGTTTGAACTGATGAACATCTTATTTTTTACATGTGAAATCTTTAATTATTATATATTAAGTTTCTCAATCAATAATATGTAGCTTCATATTTGAAATAATTCCTCATGACTGTAAGGAAGAAATGACAACATATTGCTGCCCTTATTAATATATTAATAAACTTGAATGTCAGTTTAGAATAGACATTTTTATTAGTTGCTTCAAATGTTAAAATAGTATATTCTGCCTTCTCAGAATACTTCTCAGAGTCCTGGAATTCTTAGTATATTTCAAGTTCTGACTGAACAACAATAAAAATGCATGTCTTAGACCATCAATACCATTTTTCCAATTCATAGGAGGCAGTGAATAGCTGTCATGCTGTTAGTTCTTTCACTAGATAAAAATCTATTCAAATGCATGTAGGCATGTTACTTAGCAAAATGGACTACGTACATAATTATGTATCTTATATTCATTGGTGTAGAAGTTAAAATTTTGAAGTCTACAACTAAAGGACTTGCATGTTTATCTGACAAACTACTAAAATTCCTTGGGGCACCTGGGTATCTCAGTGGTTAGATGTCTGCCTCTGGCTTAGGCTGTGATCCCGGGGTTCTGGGATTGCATCCCACATCGGGCTCCTCATCGGGAGCATACTTTTCCCTCTGCCAATGTCTCTGCTTCTCTCTCTGTGTCTCTCATGAATAAATAAATAAAATTAAAAAAATACTACTATAAAAATTAAAATTTAAAAAAATACTACTCCTTAAGTATTAATAGATTATATATTTTAATATATCAATCTTATTGAGCTATATTATTAATCTTATAGTGCATTAAAATTTCATGGTCATCCTTCAGAAGTACAGTAGATATTTCATTTATTTTGCTCACTTTATAATGTTTCAGTAAAAACATTTTACTCTACCTAATAATTTTCTGTATTCAACTATCACTACAATGAACTCTGAGAGATTTAAAGATGAATCATATTTCCTGGTTAAGGTAAGATTAACTTGATATAGCATCCCATTGCATTTGTCTATATGCTTGCCTCATCTCTTAAATTTTGGTGCTCTTTCTTTGTCACTGGAATCATTCTATGATATAAATTACTTCACACTAAAGATTTTTTCCCCATTTTTTGGGGGGATTTTTGGCAGGACTGGATGCCAACACCACTATTTTTTCTATATTGATAATGTCCCCGATTCCTCTATTCAATTTCTGGCAACCTTATGTCTCATTCATTACTACCTTTTCCCCTTTAATTGTTAACTAGAAAAACATTTGAAGGCTTGTAGTATGATCAACATTCTATCTAAAACTCTTTTTATAAAAAAAATAAAAATAAAAATATTATATTTATTTTTCTACCGGAATCAGCCATTTCTAGTCTCTTTTTTCTTTCTCTTAATAAAGTAGCATCCATCATGTATTTTCCTAGAAATTGTCAGTCCTACCTAATGTCTCTATCACTCTAAGTCACATATATACATGTATTTCATAACTTTTCCCATCAATAAATCTTGGTAATTTTGTCCTTAATAAATCTGGATCCCTTACCAACTCATATTTCACTTTATAGAGAGAGAGAGAAGCAGAGACCCAGACAGGGAGCCCGACTGGGACTCAATCCCGGGTCTCCAGGATCCTGCCCTGGGCTGAAGGTGGCGCTAAACTGCTGAGTCACCCGGGCTGCCCTACTATTGATTTCTAATTTTATTCCTTTGATTAGAAAAGTTCCTTGGCATGATTTTAAACTTCGTAAATTTGTTAAGACTTGTTCTGTAATATAATATGTGATCTGTCCTGCAGAAAGCTCCTTGTGCACTTGGTACAAATGTTAATCCCGCTGTTCTGTGTATGTCTTATATTGCTAAAGTCCTGTGTTTCCATATTGAATTTCTGTCTGGATGTTCTAATCATTACTGAAAGTGAGGTAGTGGAAGTTTTCTATTATTATGTTACTGTCTTTTCTACTTTTAGTTCTGTTAATGTTTGCTACATATATTTAGGTGCTATAATGTTGGGTACATATATATTTATAATCATTATCTCTTCTGGTGAATTGACACTTTTATTATTATATAATGTCTTTCTTTGCCTTCTGTGACTATTTTGACTTAAAGTCTTTTTGTCCTTATATCTAAGGACTAACACTATTGCTGATTTACTGATTTCTACCAGTCTTGTAGTTCTTTCATTCTTCTTTTCTTTTGCTATCTTCCTTCATGTTTTATTTATTTTACTGGCCTGCTTTGAATCTTTTCTTATTTTCATTTGTGAAGGTCCTATAAGTAATTCTTTTGTGGTTGTCATGGGACTTACATTAAAACAACAACCATAACAATAACTTGTAGTTATAACAATCTATTTTGAGCTGATAACAACTTAATCTCAGTTACATAGAAAAAGTAACTCTTTTTCTTCTCCCCACATACATTTATATTATTGCTGTCACAAATTACAACTTTTTATTGTATATCTATTAATATATTTTATAGCTATTTTTATACTTTATGTTTAACTTCTGCATCTCAGAATAAAAAATATTTTATTTACCATTGTTACAGTATTACACCATTATGTATTTGTCTATATATTTACCTTTACCAGTGAGTTTTATGCTTTCACATGTTTTCATGTTGCTGTTCATCATGTTTTCATTTCAATTTGAAAGATTCTTTAGCATTTCTTATAAGGCCGGTGTAAAGTTGATGAACTCTCTCAGGTTTGTTCATCTAAGGAAAGTTATCTCTCCTTGTTTTTTTAAAATATTTTATTTATTTTTTCATGAGAGACATACAGAGAAAGACAGAGACATGAGCAGAGGGAGAAGCAGGCTCCCTACAGGGAGCCTGATGCAGAACTCGATCCTAGGACCCTGGGACCACGACCTGAGCCAAAGGCAGATGCTCAACCACTGAGCCACTCAGGTCCCCCCTCCTTGATATTTAAAGAACATCTTGAAGTTTCAAGCATGCATAAAGATACTTAGATTTTCTATAGTAATTTAAGAGAACATTTATTCTTTGGTCACGAACATAGTATTATAATAACCTTTATTTCTTTCTTATTTTTCCAATTTTCCTTAATAATAATATAAAGTGGTATTCTATTTCAAATAAAAATCACTTATCTTTATATTAGATATCACTGTATCAGATTAAATAAATGACCAAACTCTGCTCTTCCAAATTTAGTTCTCTTTTTCTGACTTAACATTTGTCCAAGTCTTAATAGAGAACACAACTAAAGAATCCTATGGCATGTTTGGAGTAGCCTTTAGGATATGATATTCAGACAAAAGTACAGAACATACTTACACCAAAAAAAATTGTTGTTTATATGAAATTCAAATTAACTTTGTGTCCTTTATTTTATTGCTAAATATGGCAGATTTACTTCTGGAAAACTCTTGACACTTAGCTCACCCCTTGAGAATTAAGAGGAACAAGCACCAAAAACAACCCAGCTATTTCTTAGTGATACTGTGAGATACTCCCACTGGAACCAAATCTGAGGATAAAGTAAGATTTATAATAAGACAGGCACCATTGTAAATTTGCAATGTGCCAGACACAATACTTAGCTTTCAACATGAATTTCAGTACATAATCCTTCCAACCACTCTGTTTTAAAGGTAGGAAAATCATGATTTAGAGGGGCTAATTTGCCAAACCTACACTTCTAGGAAGTAAGACAACCAGCATTCTAAACTAGATGACAATACCCAAAGCCGGAGGGCTTTTCCAGTGTTATACTGGAAGGATAAAAGTTAGATGTCCCTGAGAAAGGATATGTGTATAATTATAGCATTGTATATATAATACATATAATATATATAATATACTCAGGGCTAAAGGGAATATAACATTTATGATACTTTCTATCAATCTTCATGTAAATATCAGTGAATGAGCACCTCTGTGCCAGACAGGGTTCTATGTACAAAACACAAAATAGTAAGCAAGACTTACACAATCTCTACTCTCTCGGGTATACAACAAAATATGTAGTATTTTGAGAGACAAATCAGCAGCAATTGTGAATAAAAGATATAAATAATAAAAATTCCCTTTTA
The DNA here is from genome assembly GCF_048418805.1 of Vulpes vulpes. Lineage (NCBI taxonomy): Eukaryota > Metazoa > Chordata > Mammalia > Carnivora > Canidae > Vulpes > Vulpes vulpes. The sequence continues at coordinate 54,289 of NW_027325716.1, read as the reverse complement.
AGAGATAAACATGTTTATCATTTCTGAACTTGGAGCTATTCAGATGACAAGAAAATGTAAATCTGCACATTCTTGAAAAGCTATCAGAGAAATATTAACAAAATGAGTTTCTTGAATATGACTGTTCATGAATATAAAGGATGGGAAATTTCCCACTCTGCACATAACAGTAGTTTCATAATCTGTGGTGTCTTGATCTATGATCTGAAATGAACAACTAGTCAGGGTTTATGTACATATGTAGATAAATCACAACTTATTTAAATTAGATTGAGAGGCATGTTAGTAAATGAGACAATAGTACTTATCTTTATTGCTCAACTAATTCTCATATAGTGTAATTAATGATAAAAATGACATAAATATTTTGAATTTAATCAGTCCAGGTAATGTTCCTCTTTACACCTGTAAGTAGGACAATTATATCATCTATTGTCCAAAATAAGATACCCCTGAGAGTGAAAGGAAAAGCCATGAAATATTATGCCTGGACAGCAGGTAATACCAAGATTGGCACAAACGTGCCCTATTGGCAACCCATTCATCTCTATTTCTGAAATTTCAAAGGTTGCCTCAATGTGTTTCTGTAATCCATGCCAGTGACATTTCCCTGGGTGGGAAGACAAGAGGACATGGTATCTAGGGTCTTATATCAAGATTTGTCACGGCAGGTTTATGGTGCCATTGGCAGTGTTCAGAGCTAAAAATATAGCAAAAGTGAAAATCTTCCCTTGCAGTAATAAACATTTATCTTTCTCAGTGGAGACAGAAACAAAGTGCATTTGCTGGTTAAAATGATGAGATAAAGAAGGTGAAAAATAGTTGTTGCTGAATAGTTAATAATAAAATACGTAAGAGTTGTCATCTGTTATTACTGTTGATCTTATTCCTTTTATCTGCAAATTTATTTGTGAAGTGGCTTTAATGCCTGGAAATCTCTCAGTAGAAATGTTTCCATATTGCTCTGATAGCTGCTTATTACTAGGCTATTTCTTTCTCTTTGTCTTGTTTGAATTTCACGTTGTCAATTTCACTATATTTTCCTCATATTTATATGGAAATTGGTTGTGAGCGAGTAATTACTATTAATTAACATTAGGACCACATATCCTGACTGCCTCTTAAGTCGCATATTGGCTCACCGTCCTGAAGATAATGCATCAGGTTCAAATTCTACCTGTGGAGTTGCTTTTCATCTCCTTTAACAGGAATTCTATAGCAAATGATCATTTTTTCCTATATATAAACCTGCAGTCATGCACACATATTTAAGAGTTAACTTTAAATTTCAAAGAATTACCATATGCAAGATTGTTCCCAGGCTTATTTGCAATTACTATCGATCTTTTTAAGAAATAATGTTATGATGTATTTGATAAAATTTATGCCATTCTACCCAGCAACATAAATAAGCCCAAGAGAAGGAAAAATAGTCACCAGGTAAGTAAAGACACTTTTATCTCCTTTACTTTCTACTTATGAATAAACTTTTGCATTAGGGTATTGGGAGAATGGGATAAAGCAAAAAGCCATATAAAAAGAACATATTAAAGTTAAATTCACAGTTCACTAAATCAGTTGGAATTTAAGTCTTTATGTTTTGTTTTCTAAACATTCATTTCATAACCATTAGCTGTTTCTATATTTATAAACTGGGAAAAGCCAGTGGGCTTTCTACAAATTTCCCCCTCTGAGTAATAGCTAATGAGCAAAAAAATTCTTTTGAACATTCAGACACACATATTGGAGATCTGCAAAAATTCAAGAGGCATACTGATCAGATTGAAATTTGGAAAAAGACACATTTAGGAAAAACCAGCACATTTAAATATAATTTCTTTCTAAGACACTGAAAGTATTTAGGAACTTAGAAAAATCAATACACTTTACGGTATGTCTGCCATGTGCATAGACATTCTTACCGTTTTTATATCAACAGGAAAATAGGAATGAGGGATTAAGGAGAGATATGGGACAGTAAAATAAGGAAGAGAATAAAAATATTGTGCAGAGAACTAAGAACCATAGCCACAGCTACACAGCTTTGTATGATATGAACAATTCTAGCATTATATGTAAAAATAGCAAAATAATTCTGCATGCAAACTTATAGGATTTAATAATGTACATGTTTTCCACTAAAGCAAAATGTGTTTCTATTCTTGTATATGAGAATGATATTAATCTATTTAAATCCTAAAAAGTGAACTGGAAGTATTAAAATCACTGCATTTTAAAAGAGTTGTATTTTTTCTACGTGATGTCACAAGAATCATAGTTTTGAAAATCATTTCCTTGTGACCAACAACCACAGTGAGAGGAAGGAATGTGAAAATTACATGGTTAATTTAGTCACCAGCTGGAGAATAGCGTTCTGTAGACAGGGGACTTCCCAAGAGAAAGAGTGGGTTTAATTAAGGAGTCAATTTTAGAACCCCCAACCTCCCTTGGTGTATTTTCCTAAAACTGATGCACTTGAGATCTTATTTGCCATGGATCTACTTTCCCAACTCACGGTCAGCAATGGCCCATTTCTTTCTTACTCCTTTCTGGATATTTATACCTCTCATCCATCCAACTATATTGCATTCCCCAAAAGTCTAACACATCTCTTGGTCATCAAACACACAGAGAAACTGAAATGCCTGGTGAAGCAAAATCTCCTTTATTAATTTTTAAAAGATTTTATTTATTTTTGCATGAGAGACACAGAGAGAGAGGTAAATACATAGGCCACGGGAAAACAGGTTCCCTGTGGGGAGCCCAATGTGGGACTCAATCCCCAGACTCCAGGATCAGGCCCCCAGCCGAAGGCAGAGGCCCAACCACCGAGTCACCCAGGCATCCTGTAAAATCTCCTTTAATCAAAGCAATATAAAATTTCTTCCAGTCAACTTCGTTTACAGTAGTATTTCCAAAAATACTGCTTTTCATTTTTAATAAAAATCAAAATGGGGAGTACTTACTAATAATTATGATTACAACCCAAACATTTAGAATTTTCAGTCTTTTTATAAGAAATAAAAAGAATCTTTTAACATTTCAAAATATTTTTTTTTTTTGTTGTTGCAGAGAAATTACCATAAGGTAATTGGTAAAATACTCTCAGCCATAAAAATCTATATTACATTAAAACAAAAGTCCATTAGGGAAGCAGAATGCAAGTATGACTTCAAGGGAACAAAGAACCAATGTAAATCTCCCAGCTTCTAAGGAAGAGCTTTCTGTGTATTTTTATTTATTTTCATTTTTTTCTATGTATTTGTAAAATGCGTGTTGGTGACCAACAATCATTATGATTCTAAGATTTCACTGGACACATTTGTAAAAAAGTTTTATCAAATGTATATCAAAAACTCAATATTTCCAATACAGTGTAAATAATATCTTTGCATTTTTTAAATATAATAGAAAATTTTAGGGACCAACTTAAAAGTGTGCAAAGGAATACATACATTTTCAAAATTCAATTAGGCAATGTCCAAGCAAAAATAGAGTGAGGACCACTACCAGAAGCAATGCCTTCCAGAGGTAATATCATAGTAAGTCTCCAAATAATGTAAATCTTCAAAGTGGATTTGGGACTGCACTTTGAGTTTCCCTTTATCAATTAGCATAATGAGATAATTGCCAGCTTTTCCAGGTGTTCTGTTTTCCAAAGGTGGAGAAAATTCGGAAGGCACATACAAAAGCCCAAGCCCACAACTCAGAGATAAGCCGGAACTTTCACCTCTACTTCTTATATGTGAAATTTGTCAAATATTGTAATTAATGTGTTTTCCACCTGAGTAAATTCAAGACATTCAATTTACACATCAAAGATCAATCTATTCAGCAACCCGATACTTTAACCTTTAGCTATGAACACAAGAAACATGGAGAGGGTATTTACTTTGATGATCCAAAGAAATGACAATACAAAAAATATTTAGTTTTCTCAAAAGATTTCTCCGAACTTAAGATAATCTTTAACAACTCCTAAAATCATCAGAATTGGACAATAGCTCTGCATCATCTGAGGAACATAAAAATAAATTATTTGAAAATGTGATATTTGGCATAATTCAATTCATAACATAATTTTTTGTTTGTAGTGTGTGATGATTCCATTAAAATCTATTAAATATTTCATGAGCTAGCATTATAATATCCGACTCAATTGTCTTTACACACCTAATGTTTTCATCCACCAATCCACTCTTTTCTTAGTAAAGGAAATCACAAACAGGATTACTTCACTCCCCTACTGAAAATACTTAATAGCTTCTAATAAATCCAAGACCTTTACTGTCACCTCAAGAACCTGCGTCATCTGGTGATCCATCTCTTCAATTTCTGTTGTGATCCCTCTCACCATGTTCCAGTCAGTCTGGTTTTTCTTTCAGCTCAAATAACTAATAGCCTAGAGTCATGAACACCTTCTGGTACACTAAATGTCCTTCCCTATCACTACCACCACCTTTACTCCTCTACTTGCTAGCTCCTATCGAATCTTTGAATAATAATCTTTCAATCATCACTTCCTGAGAAAGTATCTCTGATGATTCCTTTTCATAACACCCTATTATTTTTGTTATCACCCTTAACACAATTTATGCACATATTCAATCGCATATTTTTCATAAAGATTTTATTTATTTATTTGAGAGAGAGATAGCTAGAGAGAGCATAAGCGGGAGGCAGGGACAAGGAGAAGCAGGTTCACCTCTGAACAAGGAGCCCGACATGGGGCTCTATCCCAGGACCCCAGGATCACGACCTGAGCTGCATGCTTAACCAACGGAGACACCCAGGCACCCCTCAATTGCATATTTGAATTTATCTGCATTTCATGAATGGCCTAGGATCAATCTGCTTGATATTTCATATCCCCAGCATCTCAACACAGTATCTGACATGTGGTAAGTGAAGCACTACGTGAATTACCCAGCTCCATGGGAATGGGAAATAGCAACTACCTAGATTAAATATATTTGCATCTATATCATCCTTATGCAATTTGTGATTATCAGACAACTAACTAAAAGACTGAACACAAAAATGCAGTGAATGAAATATACATAAAGTAACCTTTGACCTGAGAGTTTTTTCTGTATATAATCTGAAAATCATTTAACAACACTTAGAGATCAGAGGTTCATTGGACATATTTAGATAATTACCAAAGGAATTTTCAGCAGCCCTCAATAACACCCAAACTAACTAAGCTATGTTGGAAGCACATTTATATCTAAAACATATATATGTATCATAGATTGCCACCCATGTTCAGAGTCAGATTTGTTTTCTGATTGGTCTTCCTTTCTTCTCTTCAATTCACCAATTCACCCAACATGCTATTGCAGGATTAGTTGTCTTCAAATACTTTCTGAAAAGGTATTATTATTCCCCTAATCACATTTTTTTCTATTTGTTTTATTTCCTATGGCACCAAATTCTAAACCTCAGCTAGTCTAGTAGTAATTACACTGATCATTTTGGGGACTCCCATTTACCATATTTAATTAAAGCAAAACTTGGTATCAAAAAAACACACACACACACACACCACTTTAATCTTGATACATACAGCAGTGTTAGCTGTCATAAAATGTGGAATTTAGCAAAAGTTACCTTACTGAGAAAGTATTCTACAACTAAAATTTAAGAAGATGACCATCGATAAAGCAAAGTGCTTATTATAATAGTTCTTATTTTTTTCAAAGATTCTCCAAGTAAGGATACAAATAGTATGGTTTTGAAATCAATATACCTATTGTGCATAAGAATTTACTTTCATCCATGATTAAAGAAGAAAGGTAGTAATGCTTTTCTTAGAAAAAAATCTGCTTGCTATTCAAGAGAGGCATAGCACAAGAGATGGTTATTCCCAAGATATCTCCTAAAGTTATCAAAAAACAGAGATAAAATTATTTGAAGTGTAAAATGTCATTATTTAGACTTGCCCTATAACTTTCTTCTCTCTATTCATCTGCTCACCATCAGGTCAAAAAGCAGTTTTTTAAATTTTTTTTTTAATTTATGTATGGTAGTCACAGAGAGAGAGAGAGAGAGGCAGAGACACAAGCAGAGGGAGAAACAGGCTCCATGCACCGGGAGCCCGATGTGGGATTCGATCCCAGGTCTCCAGGATCACGCCCTGGGCCAAAGGCAGGTGCTAAACCACTGCGCCACCCAGGGATCCCCAAAAAGCAGTTTTTAAAGTACTTTTCTAAGCTAGAGAATTCACATAAAAGTAATCATGATGGCACAGATATACTTTGTTTATTAAAAATACATTCTAATAAAATTAAATTTTTCATGTTTATTGAGATTATCCCTTTTATAAGACGCTAACTTTTACTTTTTGAACAAGGCATTAGTATTCTTCTCTAATTTGTATTAAAATGATAATGTAAGCTTAATGTAAAATTTCTTATAAATGTATCTTTTTTTAATGATGGAATATGCTGATTTTGTTTAAAACCTATTAATATTTAATATTAATTCAGTTAATAAATAGATTCTAAGCAGTTTTCTGAAAAACAGTATTGATTCTGGTATTCTTATTTGCATGAAATTAATGCCAAAATTGCACTAGGGTTTATTTTGCATCGGGGCTAAAGTCACTGGCTAGACTGCACTTCACGATCAGAACCCCTTTGCTGCAGGGCCCTATGGCTCTCATCCCCACTGTTCTGTTTCTTCACCATCTCATGGACTGTTCTTTCTGGAGTTCCCTGTCGAATAATGCCTTCTCCTTTTTCTTCCCATTCCCTACCTAACTCCTCTAGTTGTACTTGATCTCCTTCTTCTAGGGACTTCAGAACGAAGTTGAAACCCATTATTCAGTATGTAGGAAGAGCGCTTCCTGAGGGCAGAGGGTTTGGTCACCTCTGTCACTGCTGTGCCTCCAGAGTCTTGACCACTTTCTGACACATTAAACGCACTCAGTAAATATTTGTTGAGCAAATAAACGGAACTGACAATACATTAGCTTGCTCATGTCCTAAGTAGTTCAAGCTTGTTTTGTTAACCTCTCCAAATATATCACAACTTCCTCCTAAAGACACGCTAACATTGAACACGTTTGGATCTGCAAGTCTGGCCCTTTCTCCTCAAAGCTCTCATCCTACAAGTGAACGACAACCTCCAGATGAATGGACTACTCTGTGTTAAGGTGCCCTGTGGACCAGTTAGGCTTAATATAAGTGCAAATAAATTTAGAGAACAGCACTGTGTTTATGCTTACTAGTCTCTAAAGTACTATAATAAATATTAGTGATAGTTGTGTTCATAGGAGTAAAGATACACACTAGAAATAAATCTCAAGGAATGTCTTTTGCCTACACACCTTTATGATTAATGTCAAAAGTGGTCACATAATATTTAACTGAAACATGATTGTGACAAAGCATTTGACTTTGGCATGTACGTATAACTTCTGAAGGGCCAACTTCCAATCTCTGTTTCCATAAATGTTTTCTTAGGACCAGTAACTGTGACTTTGGGCTCTGACATAAAGCCCTTCCTTTCCGCACTGCGCAGGATGGCTGCGGAGGGGAATGCAGATTACCAGCCTGTTCTCTCCCCTTTCAAGCTCAGAGGCCTTTAATTACCGGCTTACTCTAATTATTTCATCTCATCACATTATCCTGATAATTTCTTGCTCCTAAATCCCTGCATCTTTCTACTGACGGCTTTTTCTTCTCAGGGCACAATTTTATATTTTCAAAATACAGAATTAGATGTGTCTTTTTTAAATTGTACCTCCCTGTAGAAAAAGGAGAAAAAAATAAACTTCAAAGTGATTTCCTACATGTACAAAATTATAAAGTGATTTTTCTCTCAAATTCATACAAAAAAAGATTTCTACCCCCAAGACTATAGCATTTCCTTTCTGATCTCTGAAGCTCAAGCTACAAAAAAACAAACAAAAGAAACAAACAAAAAACAAAGAAAACATTGAAGAGAATTGAATTAAGTAGTGAAGGGTACTATTGAGCTAGCCCAATCCCTTCAACAGCTTTTTTTTTTTTTTAATTTTTTCCCCAGCTTTGTTACAAAAGCCAAGAAAAGAAAATTGAAGCCAGAGACCCATACACTATTCTGCTATACAACTTTATCGTTACATTATATTCTTACTTTGAACTGTTAGGCAATATTATACCAAGAACACTTGACGGGATGAGCACTGGGTGTTTTTCTGTATGTTGGTAAATTGAACACCAATAAAAATTAATTAAAAAAAAAAAAAAGAACTGATTTGACTGAATCAACTTTCTAAAATTCTAAAGATAATAATATAAATTTGCATATAGTGTGATCATATAATATCCTGTTTCCATTTGGGGAAGTAAATTGTATGTATGATTTCCTTTAAAGATTTGAAATACTATCATTCTGTATCTACAAAATGTGAAAACTAATTTTGCCAATTCTTGCTTCAAAATTCTCATTGTTCATTGTTTATTTAAAAGATAGCTCTAAATATAGAGAATTTTTAGGGAACCACAATTAATCAGGGTGATACTTCACACAAATATTTACTATCTCTCTTTCTGTCTCATCAAAGCCAGAGTGCATCAGGTTTGAAATGGCAGTTGTCCAGAGGGATTTGCTCCCAATTATTTTGATCTCGTGTTCTTTGTCTATGTGATGACAAAGCAATAGCATGTTTTTCATCAAAGGCAGGAGATACATTATTTTTTCTTTGATCTATAAAAGGAAATTCTTGAGTAAAAGGTGAGAGGATAGGCCCTAAGACTTTCAAATGCTCTAATCTGAAAATAAATAAACTGCTTTTAGGTGAAAAGTTAGAAAATCTTAGAAACACAATTCCAAAATGAATAGCCCCTGATTTTCTATTAATCTTTAAGTCTTTAAATCAAAATGACTCCTTCCTTTTTAGACTTCTGTGTATCCCTGAGCCCCAAACTGGAGATACTTTACTCACTTGGAAGCCTTCTACAATATTTTAAGCTTAAAAATAAATAAGATCTTTGAAACTTGTTATTATATCTTTAAACACTGATATTGTCAATGCTGTTTCTCTGCATCTTTTCTGTATATTTGAACCCTTGATGGAACTGGCAGGGTCTGTTACATTGTCTCACATTTTCCATGACCCCTGAGTTCTCAACTTTATACTCATTTCTTTAGTCAGCTTACTGAAAACCATATTACATTTTGCCTTGTAGCCAATTAACTTTTTTTTCAGCAGGTGTATTTGTGATTGTGTGCAGTGTATTTGTGTATGTTTTCCTCTTTGGAAACATTTACGTATTAGCAAGAATTAATCTATTGAATGTTTTCTCCATATCTCAATCATACCTCTTAACATAAAATAAAAATGGAAAAAATACATCAACAGAAGATAGAAAAGTAAAAAATAAACACATTAAAAAGTGCTGACGCCTGTCTCCGGAAGCCGCGTGCTCACCTTCTCTTTCGTAAGTATGGTCTTCCCTTTCCCTGCCCTTTTAGGCTTGTTCCCTGCATTCCTGAGGTGGTGGTGGTTGGTGATATTCCCATTCCCTATTCCTTTTCACGGTCTCTCACCCCCTCAAACTCTCACCCGCCTGGGGTTCTCCTTTGCAGATCTGTGCAGGGTTCTTTTTGGAATGTTTGGAATAATGATGGCACCCGAGTGGGAAGCCTTGCAGGTCTTCTGCGGCCTTTGGGCTCACACAAAACTGGTCCTTCCAACCTCCCATGCCTCGGTGTCTAGGGCAAAGAAAGTTGGGCTAAACATGGTAATAGGCCCAAGGTTGAGCTCCACGTGGACAAACCCTAAGTGTTTCTCGGTCTATAGTCTGGAGTGGTGGTTGAGCACTGGGTCTTCTGTGGTAACCTGTTAAATGGATCTTCCTTGACTTCTGACCCTTCCATCTCCCTTACTCCTAGGAGGCAAGGCAGCTTCTAGTCCTTGCGCGCTGCAAGGCCTCCACCTGGTAAGAGGTCCAGCTGGTGAATCCTGGATACTTGGCCTGTGCCATTCAAACTATGGGGGCACTTTCTGTTCTAGGAAGGAAAGTGCCGCCATTTTTTGAGTGTCCCCGGCTGAGAAGGTCTGCGTGAAACCATGGGAGTGGGTTCTTCCCTTCTCCCTGAGCCCTGTCCTCGGTTCTTCGGTTCTTCTGTGCCCTTTCCAAACCACCTCTGGGCAAAGCTCCCCCGTGGTACTCAAATGTGGAAGCACTCTTCAGGTTAACTTGGTGGAAAGTGCTACAATATTTGGGTGTTGCTGGTGGGCACTGTCCAAGGAACCCAGATCCTGCTCTGGTCAGGATGTTCTTCGGGCTTTTCTTGTGTCCACGTCTGAGACCTTTATCCGTGGGGGAAATGGAGCCTCGGGACTCCAGAAATGTCTGGACCTTGCCAATGGGCAGTGGAAAATCCATACCACCTGTGATGTCGTGGCCACTCCTGTTAACTTGTGTTTAGAGGCGTTGTAGTGCCGGGTCCCCGTTTCTCCAGGAGCAGATTCAGCTCAGATTGGGATACACAAAATGAGGGCACTTCCCGATCTGTCTGGAAAGTGCCCCCAGTTTGTGTGTCCTTGTCTGAGGAAAGCATCCTTGTCCCACGGACCGACGGGAAAGCGGCTTCTCCAGCCCAGCTGCAGACTGTCTGCCCCTACTGCCTACGTCCTCCGGTCCTGTCTGTTTCTCCTGCCTAAAGGACATCTGGACACTTCGACTTTTCCCATGAAACTGATCATTAAATCTTTTAAAACTGTTAGGAAACAAGGAAACAAGGCCTTCCCTTTAGACTTTTCACTGATTCCAATTACCTTTAAGTTTGCCCAGATTTGTGGGTGGCTTCATCCCCTCGACTAAACATTTAGTTCTTTGTTAGGTTTACATCACAAGCCCTGAAATCCAGTCCAATAAAATACGAACCAGCTGTGAAAAAAAAAAAAAAAAAAAAAAAAGGGATCCCTGGGTGGCGCAGCGGTTTGGCGCCTGCCTTTGGCCCAGGGCGCGATCCTGGAGACCCGGGATCGAATCCCACGTCCGGCTCCCGGTGCATGGAGCCTGCTTCTCCCTCTGCCTGTGTCTCTGCCTCTCTCTCTCTCACTGTGTGCCTATCATAAATAAAAAAAAAAATTTAAAAAATAAAAAAATAAAAAGTGCTGAATAGGGCAGCCCCGGTGGCACAGCAGTTTAGCACCTGCCTTCAGCCCAGGGCGTGATCCTGGAGACCCGGGATCAAGTCCCACGTCGGGCTCCCTGCATGGAGCCTGCTTCTCCCTCTGCCTGTGTCTCTGCCTCTCTCTCTCTCTTTCTCTCTCTCTCTCTTTCTCTCTCTCTCTCTCTGTCTCTCTCTCTCTCTCTCTCTCTGTGTCTCTCTATGAATAAATAAATAAAAAATCTTTTAAAAAAGTGCTGAATATTACTGGTCAGTAGGGAAATACAAATGAAAGCCGTTATGAAATATCCCTTCGTAACCTCTAGAAACAAAATTTTAAAAACTGACAACACAAAGTATTAGTAAGGATATGAAGCAACTGGAACTCTTCGTACATTTCAATAATTCCATTTACAAGTATAAATCTTCCCAAACAACTGGGAGCATATGTCCACAAAAAATCATGTACATATGTTCATAGCAAATTTCTTTATAATAATCCAAATGTTCATCATGAGGAGTGTAAAAATCACTAACGTGATACATAACAAAATAAGACCAAAAATAGACTCTATGTCCAAAGGCTTACGAGGGGTAATACCTGGAAAAGAAAAACATGGGAAGCAGAATGAACAAAGAGAGTTAGCAGACCAGGATCATATCTGACAGTTTCTTCCAGGCCAATGGGGAGTTCTGGAGCAGATTGGCAACTAGTGCAATCTACTTGGGTAGAAGTGGCCAGGCCCTTGTGCCACCAGCTTGTTCAGTAATTGTTTTAGGGTTACTCTAAGGAGAGCATGTCTTTAAGTTATGGCCATCAGACTTGGTCATTGACTGAAGATCACCAAAAATAGTGTGGCCTTGGCTCAAAAGCTGAGGCAGACCATGCAGAAGCTCACAACCAGAGGCTGTCACCGAACCACATTTCTGGCAGCTGGTGAAAAGACCTTTCTGAAGGGGTATTTAAGCGGTACATCTCCATGATGTTCACCGTGTAAGGCTTAAATTATGGAAGTTTCAAAACTAGCCTAAGGTCTGAGATGTCGTGATGGTGATTATCTTTAGGGAACAGAAAGACATTAGTGGTTAAGAAGGGTCAGAAGAGTGGTTTCTGTGGTGCCAGTAAGGTCCTATTTCCTAACCTAAGTGCAGGTTCTGTAGGTGTGTTTATTTTATGATAGTTCATCAGGCTACACCCTTACTACATGTGCACTTTTTTGTATATGTTTATTTAATTTAAAGAAGAGCAATTTCAGTAATTTCAGTAACAAGAATGTAAACCAGATGATCTTTAAAGAATGAGTGAATGATGGAAAAATGTAGACAATACACACACAAACACACACTCTCATATTATTTTTTTTTAAAGCATAACATCTAGAAAAGAGCTTCTGTTGTTCTGTATTGATATGCGAGATACTCATGAAAGTATAATTGATTACAATATCTCAATACTTATTAAGGTGTCAGATTAAAGTCTAATGAGCTAAATTTAATATAATATCTAATAAAATTTGTGATTTAATGGACTTTGAAACACAGGAATAACCTTAAATCTAATTTAAATGTTTACAATATGATCATCTTTCCTGAAGCAAATTTCATTTTTCTTCCATGAATTTCTATTTTTAAAGCTAATATAAATACCATGTTACTAATTAAATGGTACTATACAGTCATTGTTTGTGGAATTGAATTAAATCTATCACAAGTTAACTGACACCAAAAATTTTATTTATATTATTTCTCCTGTCTCTAAGTATCATACAATGCAAAAGCTAATGCTTGTCTAGTTTCCAACACACATATAAGATATAGGTAAATGCGTCTTATAATAAAACCATAATATGTTAGGACACTATTCTAGATCCTAGATATAAGAAAATGACTAAAACAAAGTCTTACCATAAGGAACTAAAACTGTAGCATAGAGAAATACTTTTTTGTAATTAACCATAATACAATGTAATGGATGCTATACAAGTATGTAAAAGAATAAAGATTTGGAAGCACAGAGAACAAAGACATTACATTTCTTTCTTTCATGGACTGTCCTACTAAAAACCCCAGAGAAGTCTTCTTTCAAGTGTGAGTAAAAGTTTGCCAAGCAGATAGGCAGAAGGTCGACTTTTCAGGCAGGAAATCATAATTAAAGGTAGAGACAGTGAAGATGAAATCTTGTGGTATCTTCAGGATTGTTGAAGACTATGAGGTAACTGTAAGTATAAATGTAGCCCAGGTGGTGATGGGTAAAGAGGGGTACAGAAAGGACTAGCTCCTAGCTGGTAAGTAGACTGGGAATATACAATGAAGCTGTAGGATAGATGAAGTCTAGAACAGTAATTTGAAATCAGGGTTTGAGGACAGAGGATGGGATTGTGAAGAAAGAACTTATAAAGGCAGAAAAGTCAGTGAAAGAACCCAGGAAGAGAAAAAGAAGTAGTAAGGTAGCAGGAGAACCAATGTTTAACCCAGTATGTTACCCCAAAAATCAACAGAAGAGGAGCCTTCAAGAAGAAGGTAACCAGCAGGGTCAAAAGTTTTCCTTAAGTCATGTGGTATCTCACATGTGAAAGGAACCTGGGGTTTGGCAGGGAGTAAGAGCTGTCAACAGACTGCGGAGGGGAAGTCAGAATGCAGGAGGCCTAGGGGTAGAAAGATGAGGAGTGGAGTAAGAACCTGGGCTGGAGTTTTCATAATTGTTGCTAAAGTTGTGCGTTTTGATAAAGGGAAAAAGCAGATGAATCATGAGTTTGAAAAGACAAAGAGGATAGAATCTTCTGCTTTTAAAAAATAGAAAAACACAAGAGGCTTCCAAGGATCAAATCTAACTTTCACTATTTGCAGATGACATAATATTCTATATAGAAAATATGAAAGACACCGCCTAAAAACTGGTAGAACTGATACATGAATTCAGTCAAGCCCCAGGATACAAAAATCAATCTACAGAAATCTGTTGCATTTCTATACAGTAATAACAAAGCAGCAGAAAGAGAAATCAAGTAATTGATCCCATTTACATTTGCACCAAAACTGTAAGATACCTAGGAATAAACCTAACCAAAGAGGGGAAAGATCCACTTTGAAAACTAACAAATACTGCTGAAAGATATTGAATAGGACACAAAGAAATGGCAAGACATTCCATGCTCAAGGATTCAAAGAATAAATATGTTAAAATATACTACCCAAAGCAATCTACTTATTTAATGCAGTCCCTACCAATATACCAACAGCATTTTTCAAAGACCTAGAACAAACAGTCCTAAAATTTTCATGGAACCATGATAGCCAAAGCAACCTTGAAAAAGAACAAAGTTGGAGGCATCATAATTCTGAACCTCAAGTTATACTGCAGAGCTATAGTAATCAAACAGTATGGTACTGGCACAAAAATAGACACATAGGTCAATAGAACAGAGTAGAAAACCCAGAAATGAACCCTCAACTATATGGTCAATTAACCTTCAACAAAGCCAGAAAGAATTACCAATGGGAAAAAGAATGTCTCTTCACCAGATGGTGTTGGGAAAACTGGACAGCAACATGCAAAAGAATGAAACTAGACCCCTATTTTAAGATCTACACAAAAATTAATCCAAAATGGATGAAAGATCTACATGTGAGGCCTAAAACCATAAAAATCCTAGAAGAGAACACAGGGAGTAACTTCTCTGACATCAACCAATATCAACTTCTTTCCAGAAATGTCTCCTGAGGCAAGAGAAGCAAAAGCAAAAATAAACTATTGGGACTACATCCAAATAAAAAACCTCTGCACGGTGAAGCAACCAATAGATGAGAGAGGATATTTGCAAATGACATATCTGATAAAGGGTTAGGATCCAAAATATATAAAGAACTTCTAAAACACAACACCCAAGAAACAAATAATATTTCTCCAGAGAAGATATACAGATTACCAACAGACACATAAAAAATGTTCAACATCACTGATCATCAGGGAAACATAAATCAAAATTACAATGAGATATCCCCTCACACCTGTCAGAATGGCTAAAGTCAACAACATGAGAAACAACAGCCATTGGAGATGATGTGGAGACTGGGGAATCTGTGATGCCTAAATGGGGTGTCCTGATCAGATGGGGACCCCCAAACTGAAGCAACAATTGTGTGGAAGCTGCAATTCTCTCTCAGAGGTAAGATAATTCACCTGAGGCAGAACAAAGGAGATAGAAGTTTACTGAGTATACCACAGGGAATCTGCAGGCAGGACAGCGGGGGTTGTCTGCTGTGGGGTAGTGAGCTGGGGCCATTATTAAGTGGGGGAGATGAGGAGGTATGGCAACATATGGGATTCTCCCTTTTTTTTTGGTAACTGTGCCTAGTGGTAAGTAGCTCATTGGTCAGTTAGGTTCAATGGATATTTTGAGGTGGGTCACCTGATGGGTTGGTCTATATTTGGCCAGGTGGTCACTGTGGCCCTTCCTGCATTCCGTTGCTCAAACCTGTTTGCCTGAGGTGGCCTCCACAGAACTCCCTCACACTGTTGGTGGGAATGCAAACCGGAGCAACCACTCTAGAAAACAGTATGGAGGTTCCTCAAAAAGTTAAAAATAGAGCTACCCTATGACCTAGCAATTGTGCAATTAGATATTTAC
Organism: Vulpes vulpes; assembly: GCF_048418805.1. Taxonomy (NCBI): domain Eukaryota; kingdom Metazoa; phylum Chordata; class Mammalia; order Carnivora; family Canidae; genus Vulpes; species Vulpes vulpes. The sequence goes on along the minus strand of NW_027325716.1, from coordinate 38,549 downwards.
CCAAAAGGGTACAAAAATACTAATTTGAAGGGGTACATGCTCCTTATATTTGTAGCAGCATTATCTACAATAGCCAGATTATGGAAGTAGCCCAAGTGTCCATCAATTGATGAATGGATTAAGAAGATGTGGTGTGAATACACACACACACACACACACACACACACACACACACACACAGTAGAATATTACTCAGCCATAAAACAGAATGAAATCTCACCATTTGCAATGATGCGGATGGAGCTAGAGAGGATTACGCTAAATGAAATTAGTCAGAGAAAGATTAGTACCATGTGATTTCAGTCATATGTGGAATTTAAGAAATGAAACAAATGAACAAAGGGATGGGGGGGTGGCAATTGAAGAAACAGACTTGTCTATGAAGAACAAACGGATGGCTACCAAAGGAGAGGCGGGTGGGGACATGGGTGAAATAGGTGATGGGGATTGAGGACTGCACTTATGATGAACACTGGGTGTTGTGTGGAAGTGTCGAATCACTGTATTGTATACCTGAAGCTAATGTAACATGGCATGTTAGCTGGAATTTCAATAAAAACTTAACAAAATAAAGAATAGATTAAAAAGCAGAAACACAAAAGTATAGTTGCAATCTGAGTGAAATAAGTCTATAAAGAAGAAGTAATAGACATATCTGCGTGGCTCAGTGGTTGAGCATCTGCCTTTGGCTCAGGGCATGATCCTGGGGTCCTGGGATCCAGTCCCACATCAGGCTCCTTGCAGGGAGCCTTCTTCTTCCTCTGTCTATGTCTCTGCCTCTCTCTGTGTCTGTCATGAATAAACAAATAAAATCTTTAAGAAAAAGAATAAATAATAGATATATGAGAGAGGAAGTGAGACAATTGTCAGAAAGACCTGTTTTCGTTTGTCTGAACTAGGAAGCAAGTGAGAAAGAATGAGCGTGTAAATAGGTTTAAAAGTAGAGGGATTAGCCAAGCTAAACTTGGCTAAAAACTAATGAGACCACAGAAGGATACACTACCATTTTGTAGGAATGGGTCAGTAGCTGGAGTCTCTGGAATAAGGCATCTGACACATGGGTCAGTACCAGAATTTGACCAATGGTCTTACCTAGAAAACTTGCCTCAAAATACCTCACACTGGATTTATCTTGTGCACATGCCCCATTTCTAATTCCTTCCTTTCTCTTCTTTTCCTCCATCTTACTCTCCAGACAAATAATATATTTTGCATTCTTCTCGTGCCCCAGGGCTGACTGCCCCAACAGCATAGAGCTCTCTCTTGAGGGGGGCCTTCCTGAAGAGGAAATCCACCGTCCCCAGTCACCACCATCCTTCACTACTCCTTTCTCCTTCTTGGAGCATTTGCACAAGATTTGACATCTCTTACCTGAGCCAGACTTAATATATTAATGGTTATGGTAAAAACAATAAGAATACAATGATTGCAACAGCCATCTTCAAAGTTGTGATGCTTAGGCACAGAGAGCATAAATTAGCTTGCACAAAGCTTCACAGGCAGTTAAGTGGTACTGGAAGTGTCAAACCCAGGCAGCAATTACTCTGAAGTCCTCCCTTTTACTGTGACCTCTTTAATCCCATTAAGAATGGGTTGAGAGGCCAACCTGAGAAAATGGTATTCATGTTCTCAGATATTATTCTCTGAGTTAAAATTGAGCTAAAGGCTTTGGAGATTTAGCTCTGAATTTTCAAAGGACCTCCAGTGGGCTGGCGTTTTAAGCATTTGCAACTAAGTAGTTCATGATTAATTCCAAAACAATTCAAACTGCTCTTCAAAAAAAAAAAAAAAAAAAAAAAATCAAGTGAAGTTGAGCTGCACTCAACACTTTCAAGTATGACTAAGCTCTTTTCATCTTCTCCAGATATCTATACCATCTCACACAGGATTTACTACCTTAAACTTGGTAAATGTGGAGCAAGTGGATAAATGAGAGTGCAAATGAATTTATTACCGAAGTTCGTTCCTGTAAGTTCGAATGTGCCAAGAAAAGTAAAAAAAAAAAAAAAAAAAAAAAAAAACACACACACACACACACACATTTATTTTTATTTCATTGTATTTTTAAATGCTGGGCACACTTGGTCACTGGGATAATTTAGAAACCTCAAAGCACAGGAGGGTAGATATACATAAAATCCCCATTCTCAGGGAAAAATGCATGTAAATATATCTGAATAATCATATTTTAATTGTAATATACAGAGTTGTAGCTGCACTGAACATGTTCTATTAAACAATCCTATTAGTATTTTATTCCCATTAGTGACACATCAATGAATGGTTAGTAAGGTAATCATGCTTTATGCAAAATTTTACACAGTAATGAGTATTATCAAATAATAATAATAGTAATAATGATAATAATAGTTAACTCCTAAGACTACGCCCCTGTTTCATAAGTTACTTGGCTATCGAAAGGCTTTACTTAAGACAAATCTTCTCCAACTTCTCTAGAGTTTGATGGAGAAGGCAAATTTCAATTTCAGAGAACTGTCTGGCAAAACAATTAGCTAATAACTTAATGAAACAACTCTTATTCAAGAAGGCGTATGTTAGATGGGTAGTTCCATATACAATGTGAATCCCCGTTGGTTCTACAACAGAAGTTTATTCCGAGTCCTGTTTAGATCAATGACTCAAACTGTGCATCAAGTTTACCTGGGATGTGTGCTGAAAATTCATCTTCCTGTACAATACCCTAAAAGTGTCTATGCAGTAAAGCTAAAATAGGACACACAAATTTGCATTTATATCACTTCCAGTAATTATGTTATAGTCGGTTCAGGCACAGCCTTTGAAAAGTGCGTGTTTGATGATCTACTTAGAAGTAATAAAATCCTGAAAAAAACTGAAAGGACTAATTCATTTTCCAAAGATATCAAACAGGTCTTCCACATTCTACCTTGGAAACCTCTGCATCTCTCTTCATCCCTTCTACCATCACTGGACTACTCCATATCCAATCTTTTTGTAGCAAGAGATCACCTTCTATTTGATTCCCTACCTCTGATATTGCTTCTCCCCGTTAAATTCTCTACCTCAATTATCTTTAAAGTGGAACTGTGCATTCCCCAGTACCCAAGATGATTTACTACACCTCCAGAAGAAAATATCCTTTTTATTTACTATGGTTTGTATCTGAAAAAAAATAAGAAATAAAAAAATAAGGCTTTACAACTATTGAGGATTTGGGATTGATAGAAGTACTCAAAATCAATCTTCAAGTCATTTATTAAGATGTTGCATAGGGAAGTAAAGGTATCTTGAGAAAGCCTGGGAATTCTACAAGAAACAGTTTATAGTGACCCCTGAATTCAGGAATTCACTTCCTGTGTGCTCAGTGTGTGACTGGTTACATGGCTTTATAATACATCCTTAGACTTAGTCTTCAAAAAATGGAAAATTTGATTTTAAAAAATTCCTAAAATAATTTGAATTGCAGTTAACAGGCATGTCACAAGCAAACAATAAGAAAATATCAAACAGGGCATACAATGCTAAATGTAGCTTTTTCCTAACTAACAGGTAGAAACAGCAAGGATGATCTAATCAAATTTGATGACAAATTAGATAAAATTTAAAATTATCTGTTTTATTGCTATTATCACTACTAATGAACTTCAGCCTAAATGCACTTTAGATCTTGAGATACTAGCCAACAAAGTACACCTATATAATTTATAAATAAGTAAATATATTAAAATGAATTGCAAGCAGATACTTTTATCCTAGTAAGGGTGAATGATCACAATACTTGGTCATTCAACTGTTCGGTCTACACAAGAACTGGAAAGACCCCACTAAGACACATACTGATCACTTCATTTTTCTTTCAGCGATTTCATGCTACCTTTAACATAATTTATAAAGCCTTTCTACCATAGTATCTCACATACCTTTTTGGGGTTGTTCTTCAGACACACCGAACTTCTTTGGTTCTATGAGTTGCCTGGGCTTTCCCACACTGTCTCCACTGCCTACAAAATTCTTTCTCTACCTTCCCTATTTGCCTGGTTACCATCTACTACTACCCTTCAGGTTATACCTAGTAAAATAACTCCTGTTAGTGGACTTTTCTAACACCCTGAGACTAAGTTAGACTCCCGTCTCCATATGTCTTTCTAAAATATTCTGCACTTTCACTATTAAAAAACTCACACTTTACTGCAATTACTAGTTAAATTCTTTATTTTCCCCAAAAGTCAGTATAAACTGAGGTCAGAGGCCAAGACACTCTCACTGCCATATGCCTGCCACTGCCTAACATAATTCCTGTTTATTTAATACTTTGAAAAATGTTTTAGAATACCATTTAGGTAAATATAGGAAAAAGCAAACTCAAATGTCTCCAATTATCTCCCTAAAAATTTAAGTCACCAGAAAGTATAACAGAAGTGCCTGTGGTTTAAATGGGTCCAATAATATGGATTATTCAGTAGAGTGACTCCTAAGAGTAAGATAGTAATTTTACTTCTACCTGGCAGAAAATATATAAAGATCCAGTGCTCCTTGGGCATCTTTGATAATTTAAAATTCTATTCATTTTTTTCTTTGAATGGTTCTTATAAAATAAATTAAAAGAAAAACAAAATCACACCAAATCCCTTATAGAAAGTGCTACAGATACGGTAATAGGTTACTGTCATTTTGCCAATAAATATATTGACATTCTGACTTTCATTCAACCTTTCAAACATGCTGTATCAAGAGCTGCAGGTTTGGGGATGAGCCAATTTGCTTTAAAAGAAGAAAATTGTGCCAACAGTAAAGTTCCTGTGAGTGAGCACTTAAAATAAGAATTATAGGGAAACATCAATAGGGCAAGGACATTCCCTTAGGCAATGAACCTCAAGAAATTTCTCTGTTCCAATGATCAACCATAATGCTTAAGTAACTCCACTACAAGGCTTTTAATCATTGTGGTAAGGTTTATAATGACTTACTATAATTAAGACATAAGAAATAATGGACTATAGCAAAGCAAAATACCTAGATTTTGTTGAGTATTAAATTTAGTAGGATAGGACAGCCTACTCAATAGAATGAGGGATGGAAAGGGGTAAAAGCAAATTGTATGAGGAAACTTTCAAAAAATTACCCTGTCTTGTCCATACATTTTCTTTCACTTATACCTATTAATCACTGTCTGTAGGTAAAAATGCCTTTTTAAAAATTAAATATAATTTATCCACATTCTAGCTTTTTTCTTATTGATGGTGTTAGCATTTGACATTCATTTTTGTGTGATTTAATGCCTAGGTAGGTGATGTAGTGGAATTATATATATATAGATTTTTTAATGTACCAGCTATAATAGCAGACATATTAAAAAGAATGATTCATATAGCAATCATGTAAATGCTCAATCATGGATATAATGAAAGAGCCATGCAGGTTTTTTCTTACAATTTCATTTTATAATATGCCTTTATTAACTTTGATGTGTTCGAGGCACAGCTCTTGAATGGTTACTGTGATAGATTGGTTCATGCTAACGATTTGGTCTCTATTTAATGAAATTGCTCCTTGGAATGGGAAAATGTGGTTTATTTTGAGAATGATTCTGCTTAATGTCTTAGCCTAAGTAATGTTTGAGTGAAATTAGCTGTTCTATGGTTCATGAATTATTTCTGGCCTCTATCACCATCTCTCATAAAGAAATGTCAAAGGGAAAACAAGCTGTATAACCACACTGGTGACCACTATGAAATACAATAGGTAGCATTACCAAAAATAAAAAATCCTTGTCTCTTACATTTTTCAGTTCATCACACTGAAAAGTCAAGTGAGGGATGTATATTGGCCGATTCTGGATCCCAAATAACAACATAGTACTTTACATCTGTAACACATTCAGTCTCAGGATATCTAAGGACTGTGAATATTGCTGATTTGTCATAAAGGTTTTTAGCTGACTGCACTAAGACAGTAAGACAGTGCTATGAGTATGTGTCATATTTAAGAAGTAGTTTTCATAAAAACAAAGAAAAACTTGCACATGAGTGAAGATATGCAGATGGGAGCTGGTGTTTTGATTTTCACTTTGAACAGTAGAAAGTGCGCTGAAGGGTATTCTCTTACTGCTAATGGTCAGCTCTTTCTACAACTGTGATTTATTTTCCTAGAAGCTGGAACAGGTGTGGTCTATCTTTGCCAAAGTTCATACCTGCCTTGGGCTTCAGATTTCCGATCTGTGTCGTGAGATTGTTGAATGGCATGCAATCTAAGAACTTCTATCTTATTACACGGACAGAATTCTGACTTACTATTAAAGCCCTTATCTGAAAAATCCAGTTTTGCACTTTGGATTTGGAGAAATTAAACTTAACATAATTTGAAGGATATTGGTGAGAAGTGCTGCCCTAAGAATAACTGCTTCACTGAAAAAATCTTAACAAAATAAATGTTAAAGTTATACAGATGCATAAACTGCACAATTTCTTTTATTTCCCAAAATAAATGTTGGTGTTGCCCAAGGACCAAATGTACTTTTTGAAGCATGGAATAATAATTATGAAAGTTAACAGCAAGAAAAGAAGGAGGTCAAAGGAAAGTGTGTTCTGCTGCTTGGAATACAACACTTTTGCCATGAACTATATGAAAAAATAAATATAAATGGGGCAAAGGGGGAAAAATGAAGAGTTTCCATACTCCAATTAAATATAGGATTTTCACCTTAGGTCAAATACCATTTACTGAAAATGCTTGACTTTATAAAAGAAGTCTTGTAATTGCCTTACTTCCTTTTAAAAATATACAGCGTTGTGCCAGCAGGTACATTTGTATTGCTGTGCATGTGACCAGGTCATTGGAGGTGCTGTTGAATGTCATGCCCACTGCCTAGGAACCACTGCATTTTTTAAGATGGCAGGAAAGTAAGTAATTGGGGCAGATCAGTTCGCTGACCCCGACTGCTATAAATGGCTACATGTAATGAGGATAGGTAGATCAACATAGCTCAAGTTTTGAAGTGAAATTTTATCTTATTTCTGGCACCACAAATACTAACCCGATCCTTATCTGTCTAAGAAAAAACATTCCTCCTTAACAGGCCGGCATAACTCTTTACGATTTCCGCATACCTCTTGAAAATTATGAAAGACCCATTGTATTAAAACCTGGGATAAACAGGATATTTTAGGCCTGTTCGCGTGAGCAGGTTAATCTGTAAATTTCCCTTTGTTTCAGAAATAGCTGAAGAAAAAAGATTGCTCAGTGCTCTTCATATTTTTCCTCATTCTCCTTCCTTCCCTCCTACCATGGCCCAGGAAGACAAAATTATGAAATAGGAAAAGAAGAATGAAGACAATGTTATTAAAACACATTTAGCCTATATTTGCATATTAAAAAGTTCTAGACTAAGAGTCTAGAGATTTTCTTTTTAGTCTACTTTGTGCCACAAGGGAGCTGTGCATTCTTGGCTGTTGTCCTTGCAAAATATGCATCACTTCTCTTGGGCTTCCATTCATCAGATGATCATTAAACCCACTTTGGTTTTAAATTTCCTTGTAAAAGTGTTTTTAAAGATTTTCTCCATTTTTGTTTTCTTAATTTAAAGAAAAATCCTAAACATTATCATGTCTACATGCGACTAATTTCAGAGGTCTCCTGAAATTCAAAATATCAGGTCTCCAAAAATTGAAAATTCAAAAGCACTGTGAAAATTATGGAAATTATATAAAACCCTGTCATTTAATGATATATCTTGAACCAGTTAGTTATCTTCTCAAAGCATGTTCCCCGAATGAAAAATGAAGATTTATGATACTTCAAGGTAATCTTCTTAGATTACAAGACATGAATTAAGAGCCTATATTACAATTTACATAATGCTTGATGAATAATAAAACAAACACCCCTGGACTCACCATCAATTTAAGAAATGAGACATTTCTGTCGCCTGTGAAGCTTCTGTGTGCCACTCAACACTTACAGCCCTCTTCTTTCACTAAAAGGGGAACCACTACTGTGAATTTTTTAGGACTGTATTTTGTTGTTTCCTTGCTACATATATGCATCTCTATACAACATATCTTTAAGTTCTGTATGTATGGGAATTTATATCAGTGACATTATACCTCACATATTCCTCTGCAAGTTGTTTCATTCACTCTACTTTGTCTTTGAGATTTTTTGCTAATGCAATGATAATAATAATAATAATAATAATAATACAAAAATAATAATGATTGTAGTTTCTTTGTTGATGGATATTCAAGTTGTTTAGTGTTTGAAGCTTTTATAAACGATGCTGTTTGAACATTCGTGGACATGCTCCTGGCTCATATCTACAGGAGTTTCTCTATGATATACCTACCAGGGAAACTGCTGTGTCATTGGGAACGGGCCTGTATAGCTTTGCAAGATCTGATTTTCCCCAAAGTAGGTGGACAAATATATACTCCCATCAATTTCTGTAGAAAGTAAATTTATCACTTGTTCATTCAAAAGCAAAAGAAACTTCCTTCTGGCAATTTTTGGAGGTAATTCTTGAATAACATTTCCAATTCCTTCTAGGACATTAGTTAATCATGTTTTGTCTTGTACTTATCTTTGTGAAATTTGGGGGCATATAGAGTGACAAAATCCAGAATCAATTTTATCTAATTTTATATGCTTTAGAGTTGAAAATAAAATTATTTTGTAATAATCCAATAGTTCCTGCTATTTATAATAAAGTTGTGTTTGCAGCATTCAAGCATAAATCATTCAAGTGGCTAGTGGTGATGGGCTAGAGGAGGGAGAGGAGTCACACCTTGCTTCTTACTGAATGTTCCATAAGATTTTTATCTACAACTAAGACCTTTTTGTAAAGGTTCATACATCATCTACTAGACATTCCCATTTGGAGGCTACAAAGGCACCTCAAACTCAAAATATCCAAAAGTGAGCGAGCTTACCATCTTCCCCTGTTCCAGCCCTTCTGTGTCCTCACTCATGTAATGTCGCAAACCTCAAACCTAGGAGCCATCCTTGACTCCTCCCTTTCTTCTACTCTGAATATGATGTCACAAAATCCTTTTGATTTAACTCTGTGCAGCCTACTTGCACATCTCCACCAGTATCCCCAGTACTTTCCAGGCACTGTGGGAGGACTTTATACACATTGACTTTCTTAAGTCTTCTGTCAGCTTGTTATATGGCGGTCTCCATTATCCAAACTGGAAAGCGAAGTGGATACTGAGCAAAGTTCAGCAATTTGCTCGAGGTCACACCACGAATGATAGTAGGGTTAGATGTTGAGCTCAGTCTGATTATAAAATCTCACTCTAAATGACTTTGTCACTTTGCGACAAACCACTTCAAGCTCTTGCCTTGGAATGGGTCCCTTGTTTCTACTCTTGTCCTCCAAAATTTTCTCCACTTTGCTCCATTAAATTTTTAAAACATAAAATCTGTTCTTTTCACTCCATGGCTCAGTGTTTCAACAGTTTTCCGTTTCTCTTCCTCTAAACTCAAGTCATTAGCATAATCTAAAAGATGCTTGCTGCCTATTTCTGCCACCATTCTGAGTAAAATATGCTCTTTGCTGGTAATGATTCTCTGTCTGTTCTCTTTGAATAAAATTTTCCTTCCCTAATTAGTAATAAGTAATTATTAATCTTTTCTTAAATTCTTCAAGTTTTGCTCAAAGATCAATTCTTTCAGAAAGCCTTCCTGACCCAAAAATCCAGATCTTTTCACACCATTGGCTGATATCATAATAAACTGATTCACCTGGATTATTAAGGCAAAACAGCAAACAATGTAGATTGTTTCTGAGCATCCACAAGTCTACTATCTAGGGGAATTGCCTCAATACCAAGATAATAATAAAAAATAGTTAATGTTTGTTGAGAATGTTACTAATTCCTTTACATACTTTCATTTCATTATACTTTCTGTTAAAACTGTGTACTGGTGCTATGAAACACTTGTAACAATTATAATAAACCAATTAACAGTGAAGTTAGTTACTATTTGTCTCAAACTTTTCATATGCTGTCATCAATAAGGGCTAAGATCGTACCCTCAGTGCTTTGTCTAGAACATTGACACAAATAATATGGGAAGCAAAAATATGGTTTTCAAGATGTGCTTGCCAAGTTTAGACTTTGCTTATGTCCTTAGAGCAACTTATGCAAATAAAATTTTCTACATCTTCCGTTCTACTGTCTAAATAGAGATTGAAAGATTTATTTTGCACCTTTAAAATTCAGATTTAATAAGCAGATTATCTCACCTATTAAGTACAGGATGCATTACTAAGTGTTCAACATCATAGTTCTTCTATTAAAAGAGATTTTATTAAGAGTAAGAAAACAGACACCCACCACATATACACAAGTATGCAGGGCAGGTCATATAAAAAGAATAAGCTACAGACAGTGTTTTCTATAATGAAACTATACCAAGTAGGCCCAGGAAAGCAGCTAGTGGCTTGTATGATAAAGCCAGGAGGGACATTCAAGCCAGGCTAAAATGGAAGGAGGAGTTTTGATATTACCCAGTTCTCATGAGAGCAGAGAATTCTGTGAATATTTTAAGACTCTCAAGGATAGGAAGATCTTGCTATTAATTTGAATTCTGTCCAGCCCCATTTGGATAGGACTGATATAAATGTTAAGAAGAAGTAAATTACAGTTTCTATGCATGATCATCTATGTTGGCAAATCCAAAGGGTGTTTTGGTATTATTCCATTATCATAGTCTAGAGTGTACAAATATGCTTGACATGGGAGTATTTAGACAAGAAAACTTAATACGAGAAAGATGACTCCAAAGCCAAAAGAAGTTTTAATGAGATCTCTTCTCACATAATTTAATATCTAGACTCCTTACTGGAGAGGCAGCATAGGATAGGGGTCAAAAGTTTATTTGAGATCAAATGATTAGGCTATGGACTGGCTGTTTTAATGTTACTAACTTCCTGGTTTTCTCCTTCCAAAGCAATGCCTTAAAGACAAATGCTAAAATTCCCTGTGTCTCAGTTTCCTCATCTATAAAATGAGAACAATATTAACTACTTTTTAGGGATAACATGCAGATAAATTACATATAAAACAATTGGAAAAGTGCCCAGCATGCACAGCAAGTTTTCAAAAATGGTCTTCATCACCATCATCATCAACATTATCATCATCATCATCACTTAGGTATGAAGCCATCTTTCACAAGTTTCGGGTTAGAGACAGCAGTGGTTCAGAATTTGAAATTACATTGAACAAAACAAGCTTATTTATCACACCACCATCAATGTGTTGAAGAAACCAGAAGCACCATATTGTGAATTTCAACCTGACTTTACTATTCAGTAATAGGTCAGTAGGCTTTTTTCATTTTTAAGATATGATAGCTGCAAATAAAAAGGACTGAAATCTGCAAGCCCTTTTATATCAATTCCAAAAATAAAAAGACTCCTTCAGCTCTCTACACACACTACAACTATGGACAGCAACCGCACAAGGAAAACAGATCAGTCGAGAGTCTTTAAATTTTTTTTGTATTTATTCTTGGGAAATGCATCTAAGCTATATTAAAAATGTATTTTATTTCTCATATTGCACATGTGTGCTTGTATTCATGATTAAATTACAAATAACAGGGATCCCTGGGTGGCACAGCGGTTTGGCGCCTGCCTTTGGCCCAGGGCGCGATCTTGGAGACCCGGGATCGAATCCCACGTCGGGCTCCCAGTGCATGGAGCCTGCTTCTCCCTCTTCTGTGTCTCTGCCTCTCTGTCTCTCTCTCTCTCTCTGTGACTATCATAAATAAAAAAAAATTACAAATAACAGGAAATGGTAGGTTATATTTCAAAGGCCAATGTTTTTAATTATAACAGAATTGAGCTTATATATTGTTCAAATGCAAAATTATATCTTTATTTGTACTTGTATTTGCTTGCTTATTCCTTTCTCACTTCTCTAATGAATTCTACACTGCTTACACTTTGTTTTAGGATTAGGAGAGAAATTTATTAAGACATCCAGGGCAGTATCACAGTAAACAATGATGTGAAGATTCCTTACCACAGGACAAACAGAAAATCCAGCTTGCAAAGACTACAGAAAAAAAGTACTCAATTCTTCCCAATTATGTCAATTATTTTAAACTTAATCTTAACTGAATTTTCCACAAACAATATATTTTCTATGTTTCCTAAAGACTACTGGGAGAGAGAGTCTATGTAACAGGCTTAATTCACTGTCTTGAAATAATTCCCCCCCCCCAAAAAAGGTATTTTTAAAACCCCTTTAGTAATTCATCTATTCCTCTTATGACATTTACCACACTGATCCTTGTGCTTCAGTGGTCTGAGGCATTGTTTTCTCTTCCACACTAATACCTATAGTGGCAAAGAAGGGAAGGTAGTGTATTTGTATTTTTCAAACCCTTATGATTTTCACATATATTCTGTAAGTTAAGCCTGTAAAAGTCCTTGAAGAGGTATTAATATTATTTTTATTATATAGATGAAAAAACTGAGGCCCCAAGAAATTAAACTGCTTTACATTGTGCTGCTCTGATTTCAAAGCCCAAAACCTTTCCACAAAGGCTGAGAGCTAATTCATTTATGAATCTCCCACAGAGCTGAACATAAATCTTTACTCATAGAAATTATCAATAAATGAAAGAAAATAAGTACTACTTACAGATACTCTTACCCTAAATATAAAATAATAATAACATTTGTCTCTTATTTTCTCTGAAAAAAAAATTTATAACTGACTGTGCTACACTAATACACACACACACAATATTAAAAAAAAAAAAGCACCTATCCAGAATGTAGGATGAATAAGCCCAAAGCACGTTATCAACACTTTAATATTTGAGAATATCAGACAGAACTTTAAAGATTTCCTTTTCCTTGTATATTAAACTTACATACATATGTAAACAAATAAATATTCTTTATTCTTAATGAGTGTGATTCTTTCATTCTATGAAATACACTGGATTCAGTTGGGTTGTATTTTATTGGCAAATTCAATTCATTAACAAAGGTTGATCACACACCTGCTGTGTGGTTTATACTTCTCTGTGCTACACTAATACACACACACACACACACACACACACACATATATATAGCCATTAAACATCAGCTTCCTGAATAAAAAAAAAAAAAAGGCAGCTTCCTAACATCTTTACTTTACCAAATAGTTTATTGTATGTGCTTTAAGCTATACAAACCATGTTTGAAGAAAAAGTCACAGAACAAAAGATTTATTTTAGTAAGACAGATCCATTCTATAGCAAACAATCTGCATGTGTTATAATAAATCATACACTAGCCAGCATATTGTAAGTTGCCTATGGAGAGGCCCACATGGCAAGTGCCTAAAGGATGACCCTGGCCAACAGCAGCGAGGAACTGAAGCCCTAGGAACAACAGCCTTCAAGAAGCTAAAGTCTGCTAGCAACCATGAGAGTGAAATTGGGAAAGGATCCTTCTCTAGTTGTGCTTTCAGATAAGACTGCAGCCCCTGCAAATCCTTTAATTGCAACATTGTGAGAGACTTTGAGGCAGAGGACCTAAGTCAGGTGTCAGACTCAGGATACAGTGAGATTACAAATGTTCATTGTTTTATTTTTTTTAAGATTTTATCTTTTATTCATGAGAGAAACAGAGAGGCAGAGACATAGGCAGAGGGAGAAGCAGTCTCCCTGTGGGGAGTCTGCTGCAGGACTCGATCTCAGGACCCCGGGATCACAATCTGAGCCAAAGGCAGACGCTCAACCGCTGAGCCACCAGGTGCTCCAACTGTTTTAAATTACTACATTTTGGTGCAATTTTTACACACCAAAAGAAAACTAATTCCTTCAATAGCATAAAATAACTGAATTAAAAGGGATACAAGTAAATAATGACTTGGAATTATTTGTAAAATGCACACACACATATACACAAACAGGGTAGTTATTAGGATAATCATTTCTAGAGTCAGAGGCTGAGTTTCAATCCTAACCCTAGCAATTAAAACTGTATGACCCGGTGAAGCATTTTTGACCCATCTCTGTCTCCTCATCTGCAAAGTGGAAATAATAGTAGGAATATTTTATCTGATTTGTAGCAAGGAGTAATATGCTTAGAATATGACTTTGTATATTATAATTGCAAAATAAATATGAGCTATTCTTGTTATATTGGCACCTAGCTTCATACCTGGTACATAGTTCAACAAACTTACATCTCTTCTACATCCACATTTGATCAACTTGATGTGACTGCTTCTCTAAGAATTAAGTAGTTCCAAAGCTTACATATATCCCACTGTCTAAACACAATGTTTCTTTAAGAAAAATTCTGAATTAAATTGAGCCATCCCAGGTGGCTCAGCGGTTTAGTGCCTGCCTTCGTCCCAGGGTGTGATCCTGGACACCAGGGATTGAGTCCCACGTCCGGCTTCCTGCATGGAGCCTGCTTCTGTCTCTGCCTCTCTCTCTCTCTCTCTCTCTCTCTCTCTCTCTCTCTATCTCTGTGTCTCTCATGAATAAATAAAAAAATAAGTCTTAAAAAAATTCTAAATTAAATAGATTTTTTTTTTAATTTAAAAGTCTGCTCACATCACTGCAGAGCTTAAGTGTATCATCTAGACAGCCTAAACATGTGGCTGGTTTTTTGAACATTCACTTCTCAAAAGGGAGATCAGAGAGGCCTTTTTACATAATCAATGAAGCAAAAGAAGGGAGAGAGAAGACTCACAAGAAAACTATCATGAGAAAAAGAGAGAGAGAGAGAGAGAGTCTATAGGCAGCAAAATCCTTCCAAAAAGAGATTATATGTAGTCTCTCCATAACAGAAAAGAACAGAACGAGGTCAATGGGAGTTCTTTGGGTTGGATGCTAATATTTTTACCAGATTTTTAAAACGATTTTATTTATTTATTTACGAGAGACACACAGAGGGAGGCGGAGACATAGGCAGAGGGAGAAACAGGCTCCCTGCAGGGCGCCCAATGCAGGACTTGATCCCAGGACACTGGAATCGTGACCTGTGCCAAAGGCAGATGCTCAACCACTGAGCAACCCAGGTTCCCCTGATTTTTTTTTAATTTTGCAAAACAAAATGTGCTTTTCATCGACTCGTCCTCTATAAATCTCTTTGTTTTCTCTTCTCATTGAATAAAAAGATTTGTATGCTCCAGACATCAGGAGATGGAATAATAGACACACTGAAAGGTGGAAATGCCTCTCAGCACTCAGAAAAAAAGTTCACAAGGACCCAGCTCTTGGTAGACTCTTATCTAAACTTCGTGGGTGTGTGAATTTCAAGTCTCAAGCTTTGTGAGAACAGATTGAGGCACATTCTGGTATTCCTCCCCAGTGGGATCAGAAATACCCATGAAGAAAGTTTCTCATGTACTCTTTGCCAAACTATTTGCTCACTCTAAACTCCCACAATTTATTTTTCTGCAGTGAATTCTAATTTGCTTCAAAAGAAAAATCCAATACTAACATAGAAGAAAACTCCTTGCTGTTCAATGACACTGTCAGACAAAATCAAAATGATATTCAAAAATTAGTAGTCTGGAAGATAATCTCTTTGGCAATTTGATTCTTATTGGAGAATATAGCTTCTGTATAGAGGAAGGGTTGTTTTTTTTTTTTTTTTTTTTTTTTTTACTTTCCCACTGGATGCCTTCTGCAGGAATCTGTCACAGATTTTAGAGGCAACAGCTATCTTATTTCTAGAAAATGTAAATTCTGCTTCCTTTACATATATGCACAGAAAAGGAAGCATCCAAGCTTCCCATTCATCTATATATCCGGTAGTCCTGTGCTTGAAGACACAAATATACTAAATGACACTTATCCTTAAAATCTAAAAGAAGTTAGACCCAGCCCAATGGAAATCAGAGGCATCTCACAGGAATTCAATATACTATACTGATTATTTCGATGTACTTTTTGATATGATTTGGGGTGTATTAGATGAAAATTCTAAAAGAATTGTTGTAGTCACATGTTTATAATTTTTAGTCTATTAATATGAGGATTAAGGAGAAAAGGGGGGAAGGAGATATTAGATATTGTTGACAAGGTTAACGCAAAATTAAAAATAACAAACATAGCCAATTTTGCATTGTTTGTGATTTGGAAGGTATTTCCCCCAAAACAATAGGCTCTAGAGAACAGGATCAAATTGGTTAAGTGAGTCAAAGTGCAGTACAGATGCTGCTATCCAATCAGATATATTCCACCAATTGTCAGGACACTGGAAATGCCCTAAATCTCATCTTGTCTTCAATCAACCTAAGATTTCGATTGTGAAGAGGAGTTTTACTGTAAGCAACACCACACATCTCATCAGATTCTAAGAGTCCTGAAGAAATGGTATTAATGACAGGACAGGTCCGGTTCCCATCAGCATAGAACTTCCTTGTCCAGGAAAAATGGACCACGTGAGAGAGTGCCATAAGAGTGTTGGGGCATTGAACGTCTCAGTTGAATACAGAACTTATTTTAATTAACTGACTGAATCCCTTTCTTCATGATTTTTTTCCCATAAATCTAATAAAAACCTAGAAACTAACTTGGTTATTTTGTCCACAATTTATAATGAGTAGTGGACTGGCCAAGATACTTTTGGAAGAAATAAAACAAGCTAAAGAAAAAAAAACCCTATAAAATATATGAAGTGGAATGTTGGTCACCACATAGGTAAGTGAGGGCTATTTCCTTTTCCAAAAACTACTACTGTTGAATAACTCTCTCCAAAGTTGACTTTCAAGCATCTCAGAAATGATACCTTTCCTTAAAATTTCTATAGGAGGTAACCCTTGACAAGTTAGGTTTTCCAGAAGGACCAGCTGTTGCAGAATGCACCCAAATAGCAAGACTACTTGCCCAAAACGTTGAAAGACTTCTGCTTGCAAAAACGGGATGTGGCCTGCGCTGTCCATTCTCTTTCCATGTGAATGGTGTCTCTAATGCCAGATGTCATTTGGTTAGAACAAGGTCACTAAAGAACAAAATCAATGAGGTTTCTCTGAACATGCTGGCATATGGTGTCTGATTGAAAATGATGCTTGCTTTATACCAGCATCCACTGTCCAGACTGTGGTTGCTTAAAGGCCAAATCGATAATAAATTTGGGAGATTCCTGGACTATTTTCACATTTCCTGTGTTATCAAATGTCCTCTTTACTCCACTCCTTCACAGACATACCTATAAGTGTAGATGCTCTTAAAATGGGTCCAGCTAAAAGAAAACAACTCTTTTTAGAAATGACCCAGGTCAGGAGGCTTCCTGGTTTTTATTGCCACTTCAAAGCCAAACCAGATAAACTAGCTTAAGGTACTACTTTGACATTGAACGGAATTTGATACAGCTGTCTGAGTCACCCGAGTTTTGCGATCATAGGAATTTTGCTTAAAAGTCTCGCCTCTCGCCCATATATGGTAGGGTCCCCTGTGCTCTCAGTGAATTTATGTCAAGAATTTCTCTTCTATTCCCTGACCCATCAGAATTGGGACTTCTGGTGGTTCTAAGTGGTCCATCCCTCATCATTACAGAAAGTCACATGAGAGTTGTTAGCTCTGATACTCAATTTAAACTGTTTATGTTTCCTTTCCAGTATGCTCCGACCAGCAGCAGGGACCACAAGTGGAGCCTGGCAGTTGGAAAGTTGCAAATGCCTGGATGCCACGTTTTCCATCTCTTTTAGATATCCTTGACTCATACATCCTGTCTGGGCTAATGTTGGTTTTCTGATTGCAGTGTGTCTGGAGTCTTAACAAGTGCCCAAGCCACCCTCAAAGGGTCACTGCTTGTTTCAAGTAGCACTTGTGCTTCCCCTGACCTCTCCGTCCCTCTCTGATTCCACTTAGGAGTCTACGTAGACACATTTTTGTACCAGAAAAATCATCCTTTACTTCAAGCCACTCTGTCATGTTGGTTTGCCTAGTACTTCAAAGATAATTTGACTAGGAAACGTCTAAGCCTAGATACGAGCAGATGATTTTTCTGGATGAAACAAGCTATAGTAGAGCTTTAAAAGGAAAACTTCCATTTCTAAAGAGAATAGGAAACTCATTCATATTCTCCTCAGGAAATGACCTGAGATGAAAATAAATGTGACATGCAAAAGATATCCACTGGTGTTTCTGGTTGCATCTGCAGCTAATGTCTAAGACTTTCCATTTTTCTGTTCAACTTCAAAAATAAATAGAGGGCTCAAGAGTCATCTCCTGAGAATAGAGCAAGAGATCAGTTCAACTGAGAACATTAGGCAACAGCAAGGAGCTGGAAGAAATATATTGATCTTTTTCTTTTGGATGCCTACAATGTAATGCCAGGTTAAAAAAAATAGCTAGAGGCTGAACAAAAAAGATTATCACATCCAAATGTCAAAATATTTGGATGATACCGTCACTATTTTTTAAACTGGTCATTTATAGAAACAGTTTTGCTCACATTCAAACTGTCATCCCAAATTTTTCATCAAAATTTCTAGCATGGAAAGTGTACACCTATGACATGTTTTCAATTGATCTAATATTAACAAAATTATAATTTGAAAAGACTTATGGCTCCCTCCCAATAGAAGATTTATTTTCTTATGTGCAGGGGAATATTTTTAAGAAAGTTTGGTGCATATAAATAGTCTGCCCAATAACCAAAACTTGACATCAACTAAATATTTGCAAACATTCCAGAAATTCAGAGACATCATCATGTTTTGGTTTTTTTTTTTTTTCCTCCTATTTTTCCATCGGTTCCAGCACTTCCTGCCCCAAGTTGTGACAGGAAAAGAAACTATCAAAATACAACAGGAAAAGCAGTTACTATCCTATGATTTAATAATTCATCTAGAATATCAGGAGATATTAGCAACTTCATAGGCTCTCCTAATTGGAAAACATAAATGCTATCAAATGTTACACATGTAATAACCACCTCCCTTGAAGTTGGCTATAAGCAGTATTCAATCAAAAAGAAAAATAAACGTTTTAAAAGGGGTAATGAATTACAAGGACAGATGCTTATAGGGCAAGTTGATTTTGGTCACTATTAATTATAGAACCATGACAGTTATAATAGTTGGTTAGATTCTCCACCTCCATATGTAGATGGCCCACATAAGACATTAATCATGAATTAATAACTATAAATCAGGGTAGATTTTTCATTATTAACTTATAATTCATATTGAAGAATAATCTACTCTTTAAATAAATCTAGAGTACAGTAGTATGATTCATTCTTAAGGCTGAATTTAATCATCTAATTATTTGAACTTACACTATGTCAAAGACATTTCACCAATATGTCAATTTCCCTTAAAACTTTTAGGTATTTACTATTTTGTCTTTCCTTATTCTGCCATAACCTGAAGATATTCAAAAGAAACTCCTTCCAGAAAGACAAGCACATTTCCCAGGACTCACATATCTCTTCCAAGTTTGAATTTCCCCCTCTG
Organism: Vulpes vulpes; assembly: GCF_048418805.1. Classification (NCBI taxonomy): domain Eukaryota; kingdom Metazoa; phylum Chordata; class Mammalia; order Carnivora; family Canidae; genus Vulpes; species Vulpes vulpes. The sequence continues at coordinate 19,137 of NW_027325716.1, read as the reverse complement.
ATCTAAATGATGAAAACTGTATTAGAAAGGAAGCACTGTAGGCTCACACTTTAGAAATTAGGTTGTGCCATTATTAAGGTGTAAGCAGTAAGCCTTCTGTAAGCCAAATCACATCACCCTTTACTGCCTTTGGTCTCAAAGAAAATTTCAATAGATTTTTCAAAGGATGGAATATTTAAATTCACATGTTCATACTGCTCACAAAAGGAGACCATTTCAATTTTTCAACTAAAAAAAAAAAGCTTCCTATTAAGAAATGTCTGCATTAAACTAGAACTGAAAAAAAAATTACCTAACAGGAGATACATGATCATGTCACAAATGCTTTGAATCAAGCATTTTTTCCTGTTTCCTAAGTGACTCCTGATCATATTATTTTCTGACCTGTTCCCCTGAAATAATACTTCCATACCCATCTTACAGAACAAGCCATTGCTATGAGGGGTGATGGAGGATACATGTCAGAAAAAAAAAAAAAAAAAACTACTATAACTTCCCCACTCATCTACTAGAGTATCTGAAATACCACCAGTTCAAAACCATTTCTTTCCGTTTCTTCCTTTAATGATCCTTCAGCAATTCCAGCAAATTAAAGTGACTCACACAAGTCCAAATCACATCTATTTTCCTGCCAGGACAGATCCAGAATTCTCTCAGAGATTCAAAGAAACTAATCCTGAATGGAGCTGAAACGGTACAGAGAAAGAAGTAAGAGCTGCTACAGAGAAAATGGTTAATGTTTTAGGGCAGAGCCTCTCTGCAATGATAAATTATGTCTTCTGCTCCTTAAATTCTCTCTACATTTGGGATCCCTGGGTGGCGCAGCGGTTTGGCGCCCGCCTTTGGCCCAGGGCGCGATCCGGGAGACCCTGGATCGAATCCCACATCAGGCTCCCGGTGCATGGAGCCTGCTTCTCCCTCTGCCTGTGTCTCTGCCTCTCTCTCTCTCTCTCTCTGTAACTATCATAAAATAAATAAATAAAAAAAAAATTAAAAAAAAAAAATTCTCTCTACATTTTATCTTTTCACTCTTCAATCTCTATGCCTAAACTGCTTGCCCTCAACTGTAATTGCTTCTATTGCTCCTTTATGAGTCATAGTAGATTTAGCTAGTCCACCTTGGAAAATTCTACTGGAAAGAGAACACCTGATAAAGTGATATCTCAGTGAATTACTGTTTCTCTTCCCAGCATTCCTATCCATATTTGGACTCTGTAGTCATGGCAGAGCCATTTTTCTTATATTAAGAACACAGTAAAATCTTTCATGTAATACAATTATTCTATGGTTAAATCATTCCTTTCTTAGAAAAATGTCTGCTTAGAAAATGATATATTCGATATACTACTTTGGAAAATTTAGGGGCTGTGAGAGATGATTAGCAGGCTTTTCCCTAGCTCATCATGAAAGTGAAGGGGGGAGGGGGAGAAAGAAACCCAATGAAAAAAATGTGCTTGGATGAAGAATTTAACATCCCAGTGGAAATTCTGTAAATCTCAAGACATTCTGAATGATGTTTAACAGGCCCCTACCTACCTCTGCTAAGGAAAAGAAAAGAGCGGGGGTGGGGGGGGGGGAAGGAAGCATGCACTTGATCTGTGATGCAATGCTTAAAAGTCTTTAAAAAAAAGGTCTTTCAAACCCTTTCACCTACAGTAGTTGAGCTCAGAGAGACAGCGCCTTTGTATCCTGTTCTTGCCCACTAAGTACATCAGGGACTCCAGGAAGCAGGAACTGGGTTCTGAGTCTAAGAAACTTAAGGAATCCAGTATATTCTGAATTGTACTGATCTCTTCTCTTGGCTAGAGTAGAAATGTTCCATTGCACTTTACACACATGCTCCTTTATTTATGTGATTTTAGGGAGCACTTTGGCTCACCTTAGAATATTATTTATGTTTTGCGTTTGCTCTGAGGGCAAGAACACTTTCACTCCTCCCAAACATGCTGCACTCTTCTTTCTTGTAGTTTTAGCAGGACTGCTGCCCAACAACAACAACAAAAAATCATCAGGTTTCAAACAAACAAACAAAAAATACAAATAGTGGACAAATATTCTCACATTAGCGAAAAGGGGAACCAGGAAAGAGTCCCTGTGGTATGAGATTACACTAGCCCAAGAAAGCACTGGCAATCAGGGAAGATAGCCCCCAAGATCACAGAACACTAGGAGTGATGACATTTACACATGCACATGTGTTAACATGGTGAGAGGTAGGCGTGAAGCAATTTTACCATTTCCTGTTTCACTTGATAAGCATTACATTCATCACTGGAAGCTGCCCAACATCTTTGAAATATAATATCCTTATATGTTGGATATTATGAGTCCACGTTATGAGTCCCTCCATCCCAAGGAAAAAAAGAGAGAAAAAAAAAAGAAACCACCCTCACATCTTTGGGCTTCTTTGCTGCACAGAAACTAAGCCTTCCAGTCAGACTTACCTAAGTGATGCTTGGATTCCTGAGTGAGACAGTACACAGAGATATTGATCTTCCAACAAGCATCTTTGGAGATATCCAGTTCTTCAGGGTCTTTGAGGGCACGGCTTCTCGTATCTGGACCCAACTATCATGAATGTAGCAGTAGTGTTTTCATTTGAGAAGCCTCTACATCCCAGTTGGATGTAATTTTTGAATTATACTCAACCAGGCTCTCTGGTCATCCTGCCAATAACCTCTAATAGACTTTTTTTTTCTGCTTAGATTATTCAGGATGAATTCTGGTGTTTGTAATAAGGACATCAAGTGACACATCACCCAGGATTTTTCCATTCCCCTTTAGCTGATTATTATTTGATTTTGGTTCAGTATATAAGCTTGCCCTGTCTGCCCCACCCCAGTTATGCCTTTCAATGCTTCATATTTATGGTGATAATAGAAGAAATCGCCAACTTCCTCCTTTAATAGAATCAATAAAGTTGTGGTAAGAGCTGTGCAAAGTGAGCCAACAGACCCAATTATTTCTCTATTGAAGATTACACCAAGAGACATAATGACAAAAGAATGATGGCAATTATATAAGCACCACTGGGTATGTGGCGGCTGTAAATTAATTTATAGACAGGGACATTTATGGGAATAGGTCTCAGGATGGAGGGATCTTCTCAAATGGCTCCCAATGACTCTCATCTCTTAGTAGTCACATCCTTCTAGACTTCCCTCCATTTGTGTGTGGGGTGACATCTAAGGAATAGAATACAACAAATGTGATGAACTGTCACTCCTGAGATTAGATTATAAAAGTCTATGACTTCTGTCTTGGTTGCACTTTATCTGTTCTCCTGTCTTTGCTCTGAGGAAGTAAGCTGGAAGTACACTGCTCTGTCAACTGTCCCAAAGAGAAAACCACTTAACAAGGGGCTAAGGGATGCCTAAGGCCAAAACCCAATAGGAACTGGAGATGCTGACTCCAACTGCCCTCAGGTGCCAGTAACCACCTAAGCAGGAATGGAGGTGGATCCTTTCCCAGTCAAACCTTAAGACAATAGCACTTCTACCTACACCTTTACTTTGGCCCTGTGGACACCCTGGTCACAGGGACCAGCTAAGCTATGTCCAGATTCCTGACCCCCAGAAAGTCTGGGCTGCTAAATGTTATTTTGAGGCACTAGCTTTTGGTATAATTTGTTGTGTGAAAACAGATAACTAAACAAAAATGAAAGCTATATCTCTTAAAAATATAAATTTGGGGAATTAAGGCCTTCAATAACATTCTTAAAAATGAGAAGCCTTGTTTGACTTTTCTTTAACTGAGTAGTACAGTTGAGGTCAGAGACTTGAACAACAGCATGATACATTATGGCTGAAATGGTGCAAGAGGCTTGCGAGGAAGAGGAGTCCCTGGGGTGGGTGGGGTCCTCTCACTGGGAGAGAAACTTTGAGTGGAAATGTTTAAAGGTGATTTGGGAGAGGATGGTTTTATAGGCAGCATGAAAGGTAAACCTCCTTTCCTCCCCATGAAATGTTCAGTAAACTCTACATTATTCTTTAAAGCATTTCAAGTTAAACTTTAGGAGAAAGTGAGATAATAAGACCTCTTTAGGAGTTTCTCAGACTTGGAAACTCAGGCTAAAATAAACTGAGAGCCTCCCTTTCATTAGGGAGTGATATTTCCATAAACTCAATGTCTAAGAAGTGAAAATGGGAAAGAATAATTAAGATCATTCTTTGAAAAATAAAATATATGTATATGTCGGTCATTACAATGTAATCAAGAGCATTTTAGTGGCCAAATGAATGAGATACATTAGTTTGTGCTTTCAGAAGGAATTATGAGGAAGGACAGGAATACTTTGGAGGACAGCCTGCTACCAGTTTAAAAGGGTAGGTCATCATATAATTCATATAACTCATCCATTTATTTTCATGGTTGGCAATTACTTCACCTGGCAATGAGGCAGTCTCAATTTTCATGCTAGGAGATCAATGTTCTAAAGAGGTAATAAATCTGGGATTATCTGAGAAAAGTAAAAAAGAGGATAGCAAATACTCTTTGGAAAACACAGCATAATATATGAATTATAAACCCTGTGTTCATATATTTACTCACAATAAGATGCTAATGGACTCAAGAGAACATCTAGTTTATTTCTCACTGTCTTGGATGAGAACATCCAATTAACCTTGATAGTTATCTATTAAAACCTCACATATCTCCATGAAAGGTAATTCGACAATATTTTTATTAGCCCATTTCAGAGGCAAGTATATCTGACAAACGTCGTAAGTATTTTTTATCACATTTCACGTCAGTTATTGGACACCTTACCATCCCAGGCTCAAAACTGATCCTAGAACTGTTAACTTGCCAGAGAAACCTTTCTAAGCCCTTCTCCTACTTAGTAATTCTGTTAATCCTTCTAGAACTTAAACATTTCCTTTCATTCTAACCCTGCTCCTATTAATCTCTAGCTAATCCCATTTTCTGGACTCGTCAGTTGCCTTCATTTTCCCATCAACTACTTACTGACTGCTCACTTTGTTGCAAGGACCCTTGAAACTGTTATGAATTACAGAAGGGAATGAAGTACAAGACTTATATAAGCAGTAAAAGATCCAATGCAATCAAATGCCGAAACGTCTAACTATGTAACAGTTTGGGGAAGGGGAATGGTCAGTGATGATAGAGTCCATCAAGATTACTTATATATACTTATACATACATGTACACATATGCCCCCTCCCCAGCATGTGGCCTGCAACAAATTCCATCAAGAAGCATAAAACCTGATGGTGGAGGGGGGGAGGACATTCCCCAGAGTAACACTGAGATACCATACTCCATCATGAGAAAGAAACAATCAATCTGAAGACCAAAAGTCAATGAATCTTTTCCACTGCCTCTAACAAAAACAGCTCCCCTGCTGAGGCCCATGCTAGTTGGCCATTCTGTTGGCTATTCTTTCCTCTCATATTCTAAGTTTCTCTTTCACAAGGGACTTTGTCCCTGCCTCAAATTAAATTTTACCCCAATGAAAAAACTTCAGCATCCATCCATCACTCACTGAGCCATGCAGCTCTCCTGACTGCAACAACCTCTACTCCTACTTGAGAACACTCTCTGGAAGCTGTGCCTCGGGCATTACCATTATCAGGGGTACTCTGGCACCAAAGGTTTAAATCTTTCTATCTCAGAACAGCCACATGGAACATTCAGCTCAAAAATCACCTCTTCCTGGATGGCCTCCCTCAACCCTTAGACTGCACTGACTTCCCTCCTCTGAGATCCCACATCAACTATAGCCACACATTAATATAACCTGTGTCACCTGATAGTTATGCAGGATCTAGAACCTAGAGATGACTTGAGAAATATTTATTAAACTAAACCCATTTTTCTCTAACACTCCAGTGTTTTCATTACATGTACTCAACCTCCAAAATTTCTCATCAGACCTAAAGCTCTCTCCTAGCAATCTGTCCTTACTTCTCTCTCTTATTGTAAGGCGCATCACCCACTCTCTTTCTGTTCCCTCAATGATACTCCACACGCAGTTTGGTATAGAAATCTCAATTTCTGCTATGGTCCCGACATTAGCCAATGATCATTCCTAGCTATTAGTCATGTGCTCCTCTCTGCAAGAGGTTATTCCAACTCATTCTTACTTTCTTCGGTGCTTCTGTCCAAACTGAGTTCTATTACTTTCAGTGTATGCATAAACTTTTTCCTTCTTCTACAACACAAAGAAAAGAGAAACTCTTTCGATTTCCTGTATTTCAACCCTCCTTCTATAAATATTGCAACATTTAAGCTCATCCTTTACAAATGGTGTAGGTGTCTGTCTTTTCTGAGGCTATAAACCCTTAGTAATGGGGTGATAATAAGGGCAATGACTATGACTTATTCATAATTGTACATGAGTGTAAAACAGTGCTTGGGACATACTATTAATAAAGACTTCTAAAATCTTTTTTTTTTTTTTCATTTAGAGAAGGAAGTAAAGAGGAGAAAAACAACCAGGAAGACAGTTAAATTTGATTTAATATTAATATGAATTAGCTACTGATTTAAATGGTTTTCCTTTATAACATGTGGATACAATTAACTTCTCCTATTAACAAAGGAGACCATACGATTTGGGGGTGTTCTATAATCATTATCCAGCTCCCAAGCAGCAGGGCTGGGATTGATCTCAGGTACCTCGGTGGCAGGGACCTTATCAGCATTTATTGAATGCTTCCCAAGAAAGCATAGGATGCTAGCACTTCACATGTATGATATGAAAAGCTTCAAGCAGGAGTAGGAGGGGAGAACACAGGAACAATGAAACCAGCAGATTTTACTAATTGTAGCAAATCATCTCTGTTGAAGAGGAGAAAAAAGTTAAATGAAAGAGGTGATTTCAAATGGCTATGAAGAATGAAATACATTTCATTGGCAGTGGAGTACCACAGGGAAATATAAATTCAAAAACTCAATCAAACATATTTCATATCTGGAATATTCCAGGATTATGATAAAAATTATGGAAAGAGAGCTGATTGAAATACATAAAACCTTAAGAACTAGGACTCTGTAGGGAAGATATATCTGAATCAGAAGTATCTGTAATACAAGATAGAATATGATTAATGTAAAAACAAATTTATTTATTTATTCATTCGTTCATTCAAATTCATTAATTAATTCATTATACTAGATATTTTTCTTATCTCCATTCTACAGATAGGGAAATTGAGATAGAGAAAGGCAAATGATTTGCCCAAGGTCAGACAACCTAGCAAGTGGCAGAATGGGGATTTGGCCCTTTCTCCACATCTTACCAACACCTGTTGTTTCTTGTGTTGTTGACTTTAGCCATTCTGACAGTGCAAGATAATATCTTTGTTTTTTAAGATGTTATTTATTTATTCATGAGAGACACAGCAAGAGAGAGAGGCAGAGACACAGGCAGAGGGAGAAGCAGGCTCCATGCAGGGAGCCTGATGTGGGACTCGATCCCAGGTCTCCAGGATCACACCCTGGGCTGAAGGTGGCGCTAAGCCACTGAGCCACCCAGGCTGTCCTAGTGCGAGGTAGTATCGTAATATCTCATTGTATTTTTGGTTTGCATTTCCCTGATGATGAGCGACTTTGAGCATGGTCCCATGTATCTATCAGCCATCTATATGTGTTCATTGGAGAAATGTCTGTTTGTGTCTTCTGCCCATTTTTAATCAGATTATTTGTTTTTTTGGTGTTATCTAAGTTCTTTATATATTTTGGATACTAATCCTTTATCAGATATGTCATTTGCAAATATCTTCTCCAATTCCTTAGGTTGCTTTTTAGTTTTGTTTGTTATTCCTTTCACTGTACAGAAGTTTTTTATTTGTATGTAGTCCCAATAGTTAATTTGGGGAAAAAAAAGAAATTTTTAAAGATGATAGAGAGACACTTTATGAAAAGTAATGTTTTATAGACATTAGAAGAAAAAAGAAAAGACCTGGAGCTAGAAGAAAGTTAATTCCAGGTGGAAGACACAGCTCAGCAGAAGGGTTGAGGTGGGAAAGCATTGGCAAAAATAAAGAGTACGCAATCTATAAGGGCAGTAGTGAAGACACTTAAAAAGCTCTGGGCTCTCTCTCCTTTGCAAACGCCCTTTATGCATCAGATAACGGGATGCACTCCATGTTTGTTAGCTGGAAAATCATATTATCATAACTGTGATTGAAAAGACTAATCTGACAGTGCTGTGTGGTGTGAAATAGAAACATGATGACTTGATAGAAGGTGTTCATGAATAAAGTAAAATTGATGGAGCATAACACCTAACTGGATTTATCAGATAAAGGAGAGGAGAAAATAAAAGTCAAAAGATATTTCAACATTCCAGTAGTCTAGTAAAAGATCTTCTGTTTTAGGAAGATTAAATGGGAGGAAGGGTCAAAACAAAATGACCATAAGAGCCTAGCAAGGAAGATAGCAAAATGAATCAATAGAGAGATGCTAATGAATGCATGACTTGATAAAAATTCTGAATAAGTAAGTGGCAATAGGAAGAGAAACGAGGAGCTAGAATATATTGCCAAAGAAGAATTAATAGAAATTAGCATTATGATGAATACAATGAATAGAATTCACAGAATCAGGTCGAATCTAAGATTTTTAAGCTGGGGAAATTTGCAGTCCATTGACCGCAGTGAGGAATTTACTATAAGGAAAAGTTAGTTTGAAAATGGGGAGAGATAAATTTAAATGTGGGCATGTCGAGTTGTATAATGCAGTCACAATTAACCTCAATCAAGCATTCCTAAAGTTATTTACGCTCACTCATACACTTTCTTTTTCAAGACTGTACTATATAAGAAGACACATGGAGCTTTCTATTTCAGATTTTCAGCTTCTGGAAACTCTCCAGACATTTGATACCTCTAAATATGTTGAGTAACCATTAGCTTATGTTTTTAGTCTCATGACATACTACTATAGCAGAAGTAGAGAGAATGGAAAAAACTGTTGGTTTAATTTTTCTATGCTTTAACTCTGATTATGTAGGAACCAGAAAATGTAGTCACAAATGAAATGGATCCTCACATCTGTCCATGATGTCCTACTTATCCATTGGTATGAAGGCCCAGCAATAATGAATCTAAAAACATTTTTATGTATATAAAAGTTACTTACTTCAAGAAAAATTGTCAGATGACTTTCATCTTCCTGTTTGGGGATATGAAGCATACAGTCGTATAAAGGGCTGACCGATTAAGGTTGCTTAATTAATAAACCAAATAAAACTATCAAATCCCATTTTATTAGAAAAATGATCAGAAAGAGTGATAGAGTTAATATAAGTGGGAAAAAAATGTCCTGCACATTTTTAAAGTAGGTTCATTCAATTATTAAGCCATAGTTAAATGGCCCCCAAAATGTTTGAAACTATTATCTACTCTATATCCCACCCCAAAAAGGAAACCGTTTCTCAACACATGAAGACTGATGCTGTTCAACAGAATAACTTGCTCATAGAAATCGTAAAGTAGCAATATCCCGGTGATATGACCTGATGTAATAAAGAACGTGGATAAGCAGTCAGTGTTCAGAAGATCAAGAAATAAACATCCCCCTTACCTAGATATTCCCGCACACTATAGTCACTTGTCGGTGACCCCTGCCAATCATATCTCATGTTGAAAGACGTCTTCATCTAGACAAAATGTCTCACCCATAAATAAGGTTAGCAATGTTTCTTTCCTTAACAGAGACCCTAAAATTAAGATGTTTCAGTATTTTCAATGATATTTATATCCAGCTCACCTATTATAATCTTTATATTCAAAAATTTAAAGACAATTTGTTTTAAATTGGTGGGTTCTGCATTATGTATTTATCAACGATTAAAATGATAAATAACAGAACAGACATAAAGAGATTGGTTAATTTGCGTCAAAAATAGTTCATCAGAAATAATATTTTTTCAATAAATAAGAGTGCTTTGCCTGTGTCAACTCAATAAATCCCTATATTAAGGTTGTGTGTGTGTGTGTGTGTGTGTGTGTGTGTGTGCGTATGTGAATATGAGCCCTGAGCTAACTATTTGAAATCTCTTCACTAGGAGAGAGATTTAGCTTGAGATCGGTATAGCAATTCAAACTGTGGAGAAGAAACCAAGAAACTTAACCAGGGTTTCATTCATTTGAGAGATCTCTTCACAATCTGCCTACAGGGTTGAAACAGACTCTGCTGAATGTGGCAGAGGTCTCTGTCCCCAGACATCCCCTTCTCGAGTTACAGAGCAACTGCTGTAGCCTTCACCACAAAAACAGAGCACACCGAAATGCACTGTGAAGGACAACCTGCTCGCATTCCTTCTTGATTGAACAATATGTTTCTGCATCTGACCAAATGAATATTTCTGATAACATCAGCCCCCAAATTCAAAAACTTTCTGCAGCCAGACATTTAGTTCAAAATCTCCCCTAATTGTTGCCAACACGGCAGCTGCCAGCAGCTCAAACCTGACCAGCAGAGCATTTTCCATTCTCCTACCACTAAGAGGGTGAGGAAAGGAGATCTTCCCTGGCCATGACTATCTGATCTGGCACAGATTGGGGCAAAAGTTGGGGGAAGGGGAAAGGGAAAAGGTGAAAATAGTTGGCTCTGCTAGGATAATGAGAAAGTCCCAAAATAGCCTCTGAGCTCTAAGCGACTTTGCATCTTTGTTGGGGATAACAGAAATACCAGAATATGTGCAATCTTATTTTTAGTCTAATTCTTTGGAAATAGTTGTATTTCACCAACTTCAACAAGTTCAGTGAAAGGATAAAGAATAAATGTACAGCTCATGAGCATGCTGTTCTGCTTATTAGATGAAATGAATTGGATGAAACGGATGATTTATTTCCCACTTTTCTAAAAGGAAAGGGAAAATATGAAACATTGAAATCCATCTAGGCAAACAAACAGATTACATTTAAGCCGTGACTACCCAAATAATCCAGACTGGTGTGTGCCAGTGGGATTCCCCTTTTTATTCTCTTTTGATTTGTTGAATAAAGGAAAGGCAGGGATTATGGTGGTTAGAACATTTTCAGAAATATTCTAGTCAAAATCTCTAGCTCATGGGTGGCTGGATTAACACTGAGCAGTTCTAAAGGTCTGGGCCTCACAAAACTATAATAGCCTCTGTACAGAAGGACTTCGCGGAAATCCAAAAATCCTTCAGCTCTGCAGAGAGATTTTTGCCAGGACACAGGTCATTGCCAATAAGTCCCAGAGGAAAGAGAAATTCCACAGTAGAGACATGAACCTTACTTAGTAGCTGTTTAGCAACGAGGAGCTACCATTTGCTAAACAGTGTGGTAGGCCCTAGATAATCTCCATCTTCTGGGTAATTGTTGCCAAATTGGATCTTTAACGATGGAGTGTCATGTAATAAGCACTATAAGTGACAGATCCACAACATTTTGGGGGAATTGAAATGAAAACCAATTCATTCAGCCTGAAGAAGTCAAGTCTTGAATTATGAAAACAAGATTACATGGAGATTTACCCGGAAAGACTAAGGAGAGATAGTAATTTAGAAGTGAAAATACTCACACCAGTGAGAATGGGGAAAATTAACAAGGCAGGAAACAACAAATGTTGGAGATGATGCGGAGAAAAGGGAACCCTCTTACACTGTTGGTGGGAATGTGAACTGGTGCAGCCACTCTGGAAAACTGTGTGGAGGTTCCTCAAAGAGTTAAAAATAGACCTGCCCTACAACCAATGCAATGAAACGTCGGGACACCTGCACCCCGATGTTTCTATCAGCAATGGCCACAATAGCCAAACTGTGGAAGGAGCCTCGGTGTCCATCGAAAGATGAATGGATAAAGAAGATGTGGTTTATGTATACAATGGAATATTACTCAGCAATTAGAAACAACAAATACCCACCATTTGCTTCAACGTGGATGGAACTGGAGGGTATTATGCTGAGTGAAATAAGTCAATTGGAGAAGGACAAACAGTGTATGTTCTCATTCATTTGGGGAATATGAATAATAGTGAAAGGGAATATAAAGGAAGGGAAAAGAAATGCTGGGAAATATCAGGAAGGGAGACAGAACATAAAGACTCCTAACTCGGGGAAACGACCTAGGGGTGGTGGAAGGGGAGGAGGGCGGGTGTTGGAGGGGAATGGGTGATGGGCACTAAGGTGGACACTTGACGGGATGAGCACTGGGTGTTTTTCTGTATGTTGGTAAATTGAACACCAATCAAAGTTAATTAAAAAAAAAAAAAAAGAAGTGAAAATAGCAGGCTCAAAGGCATAGAAGCGTCAAAGGGAGTTTATTCAAAATTCTGGGAGTCAAATGAAATAAACCAAAAATGTTATAGGCTGGGAAGGGAGATTACAGAACAGGCTGCAACTTCTTCCATCATTGTCTGTGCACCCAACTGCAATGGGACTTGGCAAGAGGTAGATTCTCATTCTTCACTCATTGCATCCGGATTTAGCCGTGTGACTTGTTTTGGCCACCAGACCTCATCAAAGATGACACAGACAGAAGTTTGAAAAGCACTTACACTTTTTACAGGGGAACGAACCAAAAGGCCTACTATAAGCACATGCCTGCACCACACCCATCACTTGCCCACAGCGCTGCCAACCACTGATCATGTGACTAAGGCCCTCAGAAACCAGCAAGGCCGCAGGTGATCAGCCAAGTAACCCCACCCCCATAAATGAGTCCAGGTAAAATTAGAAAAAAATTTCTGACTCTGAGAGGACTGAGCTAAGAAATTATTACTCTCTTAAGACACAAGTTTTTGGTCTGGTGGGTCACATTGCTAAAGCTAACTGATGGTAGAAATGTTATAGAAGAGTATTATTAGGGCTCTTAAAAGTGAAAATGTAAAAAGTGCATAGCTGATTCAATCTAGTTTACCAAAGAAAAATCTCATTAAATAAAGAATTAAACAGTTCATAGACGCTCCAGAAGAACCAGATGATTAGACTGTGGAGCCAAAAGCAAAGTCCAAATTACCCTGCAGCAACTTTCTCCTGGATGCACCACTGCCTCCAATACAGGCTCCAGCCACACAAAATTGCATCTCTCGCTTTGGATGCTGAGCACTTGGTGCTCTTGGTAGCATCCCTCCAACTTTTGGAGACTCCATGATAACTGTCGCCCACCTCATCATGATAAATTTCATATGCCACCTTTTTATTTGCATTGTTCCCTTCCAAAGTAGAGTCTTCAGTAGGTCGCCATGATTCGCACAGTCAGGAAATATGCCCACCTCCAGTAATAGAGCAGAGTACTGGGAGAGTGGATCTGTGGTGTTGACTTTGTGGAAAAATTGGTTTATAAATTAAGAAATGCCCTAAAGGGCAGCCCAGGTGGCTCAGTGGTTTAGCCCTGCCTTTAGCCCAGGGCATGATCCTGGAGACCCGGGATCGAGTCCCATGTCGGGCTCCCTGCATGGAGCCGGCTTCTCCCTCTGCCTGTGTCTCTGCCTCTGTGTGTGTGTGTCTGTCATGAATAAATAAATAAAATCTTAAAAAAAAAAGAAATAAATGCCCTAAAATACAGTGTTCAAAGGTGCTAAGCAGCCAAAGATAACTTCTAAATGTCATTAGAGTCTACTTCTTCATCTATACACCTCTATTACTTAAACATACAAAAACAATAGGAACAGATATATTCCTCCTAATATAAGTCAACCATCACTCCACAAATAAAAATTTCCTCCTACTCCCCAAAGGGAGATGTCCCAAAGTTTCATCAATACAGCAAGTATTGCCAAATCTAGGATCTCCAAATGACATCATTATTCTCCTAGGGCTATCATGATCCTCTCTTGGTGCTCAATATTTTGGCCAGAATGTAATGTAATGTATACATAAAAGAGGAAAAGAACAAGAGGGGATATTTTTATTAGAATATTCAAATGTATACATGAGACATGACAGAAAAAAAAGATATTCGAAATGGTCAGGAAACTTCATTAGATAAAGCACTGCTCCCCCTTTATCTAGACCATATTCCCTTTGCCCTCAACCAGGTACTCAGTAGGTGAGGGTTCTCTACCTAATGAGATAACCCAAACCCCTATTCCTAAGAGATCTGAGTTCAGAGGTCCTATCTTTTGGTTCTAATCTTTAATTAATTTTTTACACTGGTCCTAACAATCCCATGGTACACCCTGTCCCCACTGTATACGAGCCACACTAACAGCAGGTGAAAAAAAGGTCCTTTTGCGAGACAAATTTAGCAGAAAGTAATTGGTAATATAGGACAAAGCCAGTCCACTATTCCTATCTCCATGAATTTGGAATTCCTTCCTTTAGAGCCTAGATGAAGGACCAGCAACCTTTCCCTTAAAGGGCAAGATGGTAAATATTTTAGACGAGTCGACACAATCAAGAGCATAATGTGGGTACTTGTATACTAATTTAAATTGATACTATTTAAAAATATAAAAACCAATCTAACTTGCCAGCCATTAAAAAATAAAAATAAAACACAAAAACAGGCCATGGACTAGATTTCACCCCCCCCCCCCCCGGGCTATAATTTGCTGACCTTTAGTCTAGATTATACAGGTGTTTTGGGCATGTCAATTTATTTTGGCTTTAGTAACCAAGTCCAGATTCCAATCAATGAACAATGTAAGCAATCAGGACCACTCCCAGCTACTGGTGTGTGAACCTATATCAGGGAATTCAATCTAGTATAAGATTATCCACCGCTTTTCTTGATCTACTACCCACAGAATCTATTCTTGCACGTCGACTCCCAGTTCTTCTTATATAAAGTAGCAAAATTGTGCCATCCTTAACTGTAAACCTTATCCTTTTAGGTTTTATTTTACAACTACCTCTACCCTCACCCAAGGACACTGATTCTAGTTATAGATCTGGAGATGCTAGGGTGCTTTTAGGGAAAATGATGTTATTGGGAGAATTGCCTCTCCCCTTTCAAGTTTATTGCTTTAGGCAAAATCATTCTAGATTCATCAAGCAAGGCAGAAATAGTCTCATTAGACAAGAAAGAAATCTCAGCTTCTTGCAAAACCACAAGAAAATTAGCTATTTTAGGGAAATAAACCTATTTAGGGCTGTTAGTTAGCTTATCACTGTTCCAGGAATGCTTGAAATCTATACAGCAAACCATAAGACTCAAGGCTCAAAAGTCACTGGCAACACTGCTTCTCTTGAGACAACCCTATTGCCATGGGGCACACATATCACAAACGCCCAAGCTCTTATCCAAGTCAAACTATGGATGCTATTGCTAGAACCTCTGCCACAACATCTGGAACCTGGATGCTCCCAACTGCACCAGAACCAGATGCTCCTGCTTCTTTCTGTCACTAGCTTCCAAATCATAGGCCCAAATCAGTAGTCAGATTGGCAAACTCTGGGGTATATCTTGTACCCTCAGTTATAAAAAATATATGAATATTAGAAAAGCTATATTCCTGGCTTCTACCATGAGGAGGTACAGACCTAAGCTGCTTAGTTCCTGGGAAGGTAAATAAAATAACGAAGTTTCAAAGATGTAAGGTGACTTGCTCATGAGCATTTAGCTAAGAAAAGAAGCTGTCTATTCCCTGAGCTCCAGCTCCTCACCGCCACACAACGGCCACTCTGTATAAATGGTAATCACATATAAGGGTATACATAAAATTACTAAGACATTGTGTGAAAGTAAGACAAGAAGACGACTGACAATGAATCATTAGCAACTCCATATTATCACATGTGGAAGAAGAGACTCATCTGAAGGGGACTGAGAAGGGTCAGGGAGTTAAAAAAAAAATAGGACAGTATGGGTGTCAAGGATGTCGAATTTTCTTTTTGAAGAAGAAGATGAAGTGGCAGGGATGGAGTGGCTGGGGATGTTGAGAAATGACTGGAACATCGGCCACAGACACTCTAGGAAAAACCAAAAGGGCATTAGAGAGAGCCATGCCCAGGCTTTTTCTGCTTTCAGATTCCAGCTAAGGCTTACATCCATGAGTCTGAAGATGCTTTCAGAAGTCCTTCTATAAACCCAAAGGCAATGGCCATAACAATAAGGCAGTTGGGGTTACAATAGAATGTAGCATAAAAAAAAGGAAGCGAAGAACGTTAGAGGGGTCTTCTAAGTAACAGATCAAGAACCTATGCTGGATTTGTTAGAAAGTGATCTGAGAGAGTTGCTAAATAATATGGGGGTTTCAAGAGCCTGGAAGTTTCTATGCAAAAATGGTTTGTGTGTAAATGAAAGTTTTTCATCAAAATAGCAACTGAAGAAGACAGAGTGAAAAGCATGTGGGGAAAAGAAGAAAATGAGGGGGTAGAGAAGATGGAAAAAGGAGCCAATCAGACTGAAGCTGAGATTTGAAACGAGCTTATTTGAAACAGATGCTGGAAGCAAATAGCCCCATGATCCTTTCCCTAAGCAATGACATTTATTCCAGACTCTAAAATTACGCAAACACTTTCTTCAAGATCAATGACTTGATAAAGAAGAAAGAAATATTTTCTAACTTCTCAGAAAACAGAGCTAATTTTTTATTTATTTTTTTTATTTTTTGAAGACAGAGTTCAGAGAAACATCTACCCAGGTACTATGACTCTTGTAGAGAGCAAAATCGATTTGATGATGCCACATCCTAACACCCACATAGAAGAGGGACCATGTTATTATCATGTATCACAAAACATCTTTTATTATCTCTAAAGATATGTAAAATATTAAACTATGAAAGTAAAACATTCAAACTCTTTCATTCGGTCACTCAATTAGTATTTATTATTTTTCCTAAATACCAGGAACTATGCTAGGCATTTGGAATACAATTATGAACAAAAAATCTTTTGCCATTCCTGTGGAGCTTACAGACTAGTAGGGAGACCTTAGTGACTTAACAATGGCATAAATATGATTATAGAGTTTAGTAAGCATCACGATGTGCAAATAGAAAATGCTATAGGAGCGCATGCTAAAGGAGACTCTAAAGTAGTCTGGAGGGTCAGCTAAGTCTATAGTGGCAGTAATGCTTTATGAGTGCAAGGGAATGAAAATTTAGAGGTGTCAGGAAAAGAAGGTGTGGTCCAGGTTGAAAATCTGAGTGGGCACCTGGGTGGCTCAGGGGTTGAGCATCTGCCTTTGGCTCAGGTCATGATCCTGGGGTCCTGGGATCGAACCCTGTGTTGGGCTCCCCGCAAGAAGCCTACTTGTTCCTCTGCCTATGTCTCTGCTTCTTTCTGTGTGTCTCTCATGAACAAATAAAAATTAAAAATAAATAAAGAAAATCTGAGACAGAAAGGACTCTGGTGAATTCTAGGAACTGAAAGATGGCTAGAGGGTAAATTATTAAATGAAAAGCAGTCCGTGATAAACTAGTCAGAGGAAGGAAGCCCAGATCACATAGTTAGTAAATAGATATTATGGCCACAAAATCGTAAAAATGAATAAATAAATAAATAAATAAATAAATAAATAAATAAATAAATTTAATTAAATCTCCCTCAAAAGCTAGCTATCCATGAATAGTTTTGAGAAGGAAAGAGACATAATCAGATTTTTTGTATATTTTTATTGGAATTCGATTTATTAACATATAGTATAATACCCAGTGCTCATCCTGTCAAGTGCCCCCCTCAGTGCCCATCACCCATTCACCCCATCACCCCGCCCACCTCCCCTTCCACTACCCCTTGTTCATTTCCCAGAGTTAGGAGTCTCTCACGGTTTGTCTCTCTCTCTAATTTTTCCCACTCATTTTCCCTCCTTTCCTCTATAATCCCTTTCACTATTTCTTATATTCCCCGTATGCATGAAACCATATGATGATTGTCCTTCTCCGATTGACTTACTTCACTCAGCATACTACCCTCCAGTTCCATCCACGTCAAAGCAAATGGTGGGTATTCATTCTTTCTGATGACTGAGTAATATATTCCACTGTATACATAGACCACATCTTCTTTATCCATCATCTGTCGATGGACACCAAGGCTCCTTCCCCAGTTAGGCTATTGTGGACATTGCTGATCTAAACATCAGGGTGCAGGTGTCCTGCGTTTCACTGCATCTGTATCTTTGGGGTAAATCCCCAGCAGTGCTATTGCTGGGTCATAGGGCAGGTCTATTTTTAACTCTTTGAGGAACCTCCACACAGTTTTCCAGAGTGGCTGCACCAGTTCACATTCTCACCAACAGTGCAGGAGGGTTCCCCTTTCTCCACATCCTCTCCAATATTTGTGGTTTCCTGTCTTGTCAATGTTCCCCATTCTCAGTGGTGTGAGGTGGCATCTCATTGTGATTTTGATTTGTATTTCCCTGACGGCAAGTGATGTGGAGCATTTCCTCATGTGCTTGTTCGCCATGTGTATGTCTTCTTTGGCGAAATTTCTGTTCATGTCTTTTGCCCATTTCATGATTGGATTGCAAATGACATATCAGATAAAGAGCTAGTATCCAAGATATATAAAGAACTGGTTAAACTCAACAGCAAAGAAACATAATCAGATTTTTTTTTATTAATGAACCAGTATCTATTGAATGCATAGAAAAGGAAAAGAGTAGAGGTGGTTTCAAGAGTCGATTTTGTTGCTTTAACCAAAATGACAATATTGTAGTGGAGAGAAGTGGATGCTTTAAAGGATGTGTAAGCACATGGATTAGAAATTCCAGGGAAAGAGGGAGGAAATTACAATGGTAGTTTTTCCCCTATTTCTAGCTTGCACAAGTGGATAAATGTTAATAACAGCACTGAGACATGAAATCTTAAAGGACAACCAGCTTTTAGGTGAAAAAAATAATGAATTTTAGGTATATTGAGTTTGAGTGAAAAATGAGATACTTAGAAAGCAATTGACTTCAGTAGCCCACAGGAAGATTGACTGGAGGTACACATTTGGGACTCATTAGTTGTGCAAACTATACATGAAGCCATGAGCACGGATGTGATTTAAATCTGTGAAGAGAATGGAGAGAATATCTACAGAGTGACAAAAAGGAAATAGCTAGGAGGAAGTCTTAAAAACATCATATCTAAAGTCAGAGGACGAAGGAAGACACCTTTCTGAAAGAAACTGAAAGAGGTCACCCAGGGAGATAAGAGAAAGCAGAATTGCAGAATTATGTGTCCATGACAACAAGGAAAGAGGATTTCAAAGAGGAAGAGATGTTTGAGATTTTCAAATGCTACTTAGAGGTCAAGTAAGAT